>NW_028254665.1:0-205038 GCF_964263255.1 Lissotriton vulgaris
GCATGTAATGGTAACGCATCGAAATGGGAAAGATCGAAAACAACTTAAAATCTATAACCACGTAGTACAAAAGGAATACATTCATAACCAAAATCAAACTGTAGACATCCAAATTTGCAGAGTTGCTTTTTTGGCCTTGTCTGTAGTTTTATCACATATAGAAAATATATATATTTTTTCGTCGTTGTCTTCGACTAAGCTAAAAGTATTTTAAATTATCCCTTTCCTGAAGCTTATAAAATGATCTTATTTGCTCCAATATCGCTCCAATATAGCTTAGAAATTCAAGAGACTGTTGGTAATGAGTTATTCTAGGAATAGATCAAAAGTCCTTATTGACGCAGCTCTGAAGAGAGCACTTTGAAGCAGGGCTTTGCAGTGTTTGATATCTCTCTGAGGTGTATGGCACTTGCACAATCAAGTTGATGGTGGCTCTCACTCAACAAGACACATGGAACACTGACGAGCCAGGCTATGAAACTCAGGGATGGAAAAAGGAAAGGCCTAAAAGCTACCGCGAAGGAATCCCACCTTGTGATTCGCATCGACTAGAAGTTAGGTGATCAAATATTATTGTGGTAATTTTGAGAAAACAGATTTAACTAAAATACAATGACAAACTTAATCCCATGATGAGCTTATCCTCCTTTTTGCTTAATTATAACGTGACAGAACAGGCTAGTGATGCTGTTTAAAAGTGCAAATAATCAACAAGGTCCACCTCAAGTAGAATTAGTGTATATCCTGTTGTTCATGGAATACACAATGTGTGTTAAAATACCCCTCACAAACCAAAAGGGCCCTTGGTGTCATGCTTCATCATTGGGGTCTTCCCGCCCCGCTGCGGGACGGGGCAGTGCTGCGACAAGCGACTACGCTGGAGCACCTTTTTATTGAGGGTGCTATGTGAGGGAATGGGAGTAAGTGTCAGTAGGGTCAGGAGTGATAATAAATAAGTGATGTTAAAAAATACCTGGCCTGGTGGTAGAAAAAACTGTTTAATAAACACTGGCTGGTATTGTTAAAAAAGTGATGCGGAGAGATAAAGCAAGTTAATGGGCTTACTCTCCTGTGCGGGTCAACATGTTTCGGGGCGCCATGCCCCTTCATCAGGACCGGGGTCAGATCCCCCTGTCACTCACTAATGTTTTACCACAGAAAAAATATGGTGTATGTACAAACAAATAATGTTTTTGTTATCAATGTGTATAAATATAATTTATAAATATACGCGTTCCTAGCTTAATCAGAAGTTCTGATGTAGTAAGCTTAGGAGGTTTGGAGTCAGTGCCCCATGAGCCAAGACTGGAGCGAATGGTAATTTGAGGGTCCAATCAACCCCCAGCACATCGGTGCTGTTGAACACGGAAGCCACGGACAAAGGAGGAAGCACCGATGTGCTGGGGGTTGATTGGACCCTCAAATTACCCTTCGCTCCAGTCTTGGCTCATGGGGCACTGACTCCAAACCTCCTAAGCTTACTACATCAGAACTTCTGATTAAGCTAGGAACACGTATATTTATAAATTATATTTATACACATTGATAACAAAAACATTTCTTTGTACATACACCTTATTTTTTCTGTGGTAAAACATTAGTGAGTGACAGGGGGATCTGACCCCGGTCCTGACGAAGGGGCATGGCGCCCCGAAACATGTTGACCCACACAGGAGAGTAAGCCCATTAACTTGCTTTATCTCTCCGCATCACTTTTTTAACAATACCAGCCAGTGTTTATTAAACAGTTTTTTCTACCACTAGGCCAGGTATTTTTTAACAACACTTATTTATTATCACTCCTGACCCTACTGACACTCACTCCCATTCACTCACATAGCACCCTCAATAAAAAGGTGCTCCAGCGTAGTCGCTTATCGCAGCACTGCCCCGTCCCGCAGCGGGGCGGGAAGACCCCAATGATGAAGCATGACACCAAGGGCCCTTTTGGTGTGTGAGGGGTATTTTAACACACATTGTGTATTCCATGAACACCATGATATACACTAATTCTACTTGAGGTGGACCTTGTTGATTATTTGTACTTTCAGGAGAGGAGGATGCGCCCACCTTGGTGACGGTAAGCACCACCTCTTCACTCCCCCCTTTTTTATATTCTTTGCTGTTTAAAAGTGACCAGAGGATGGTGTCATGGTGTCCAGTGGTCATTTCAACTCAGCTACATAGGGCTTTCGCATACCGGCTGTTGACAACTTGGTTGCTGACTTACGGTCGGCGCCCTCTGTCATGCGGGTCGCCGGGTCTGAGTGTCAGCATTCTTACTGGTGGCACCTTCTGGCACACAGGGTCACTTTGGCAATGACCCAATCGGCTCGGCAATCTTCACGGCTAACAGTAGGGTGGCTACAGCAGCTGACTCGGGTGAGTATCACACATGTGGTTCTACAAGGACCACAGCTGGGTCTCCTCAGCGCGCCTCCATGCAATGGTAAGTTTCCTTTGGTTTTCTCCAACAAATGGAGGACGGATTTTAGTGGCTTCGGGTTCCGATCCTCAGCTGGGCTCAGGCCTGTATGGGTCATCATGGCAGCTTTATGATGATGGCATCGACAGGGTTGCAAGTCTTATCTTCCTCCATTGGCCCCTCAGGCATACAGGGCCACCACACCTTTTCTTCACTCCGGTGACGGCCTGATATGCAGAGCAGCAGGTTCCTGTCCACAGTGGACCATGCTGGCATACTGGGTTGTGGACTTACACACTGCATATGGATAACGGCCCTGTCGGCACAGCAATCATTACAACCCAGGCCTCTCTGGCTTACATACCACACACTGTTGACAGCCTGATCAGCACTCAATTCGTTATGTTCGGAGCCCTTTGGCATATGGGATTGCCAACTTACACACTGTACATGGGCTACGGCCGATCGGCACAGCAATCTTCTTTACAAACTACATGGTGTTGCCCTCTGGCATACGGGGACGCTGATTTAAACCTGCCCATGGGCATCATTCTGATTTGTGCAGCAGCTGTTTCCTCACACCTCACTTCAGGGATTCACAAACAGCATTACCCCACTGGACCAGGCTCTCACCAGCGCTCTCCTCTTCCTTATAGGGCTCACTGGTCTTCAAAAGTAGGCAAGCACTGGAGCTCCATGGGCAGGTGGTTTTGGATGTCCCTTGGTGATGTCCTTCACCCAGCTGGGACACTGGCAGACCTTAGCCTCTAGCCCTGATTACAGGCAAAAGTGTTCCAGAGTTTCCCCTCCTCGCACAGCCCATCTGGCTGTTTGACAGTTGGCTATTTTGGTCACCTCAAGCTCATTTTCTTCTTGTCCATTTCCAGACAACAAGGGGCTGATTATGATGTCGGTCGGTAAGCCTCCGACCGCTCGTCAAAGGCTTACTGACCAACATCCTTGGTTTAAACCCCAACCACTTTATTACAAAGAAGGCATCAGAATTTAAACAGGACGGTCAATCAGACTGGCTTTTGAAAAATACCCAGGCACCGTGCCAGTAACCTCTCTCTGAATCAATGAGCACCCTCAGAAGTGTGCTGGAGATCCTGGCTCTCCAGTGTATGTCCCACCAAGCTCACAGAAATGCAGCAATTCACAAAACTGTCTGAGGGGATTCCTCTACCTCCAGTCAGGCCTGGGTCTCCCAAAATGGAACCCAGACTCTTCTGTGTATTATACCATTCACAAGCACACATACACCCAGCATATGCATACAACACACATGCACTGCACAGCACTACATACTAACATGATCTAGGCCAAGGGTAAGTTACGCACACAGCAGCCGAACTTTGCATGAATGAGCCTATGACCCTCACTCTAATGACACGGATAAAAGGACCTGTCCACTTCTACCAATTACTAAATGGAATTCTGCCACCAGCACTCTCATGCTGCTTAGCTCCTGGCAAAGGCAGTAGCCACTCACCACTATTAGGGTAGGACTTTGGGTCGCCCCTATTGGTCCAACAACACTACAATCCATGAGCCAGACCTATGTCCTAATGCACACACATTACCCGCATGCACTGATTACAACAAACACGACACAAAGGATCATTGCAGTTTGGGTACTCGGGACTGGGGTACATGTTCATCACCATGTGAGGAACGTTTCTGTGCAAACACTGACACCAATTTGTGCTATAACTATGGTATATATTTGCAAGATTTTGCTTCCCAAAGGATGCACCTAAAAAAATTGATCAAGTTGCACATATTGCTAGTCTAATTAATTTTCTCATTTGTGCCTTCACTAAATTAGGTATCTTACAACTCCATTAAAATAAAAGTGACCAAGATGAAGCAGACATCCCTCCTCCACCAACACCAGTGATTACTCAAGGTGCTGACAATTTTAATCTGCATTTGCCTATCCATGGCACATCTCATAACAAAGAGCCTCATTACGATAGGGGTGAATCTTGCATGGCAGCCTGCCGGTGGCGGATTCTCTGCCAATGTACGGTAATTCTCCCCCCGCCTAATTAGGATGGCGGGCGGTTTGCTGGTGGACGGGAAGTCTGTCCGCCATGGGTCCAAAACAGGCAATTGTTACTATTGCCTGTTGGACCCAGAAAGCATACCTACAATGGTGATGGTGCCTAGCAGTCACCGTCCGCCAAATTAGGATGCTTCTTCTCCGCCAGCCTTAAATGGCAGTTCACCCGCCATTCAAAGGCTGGCGGAGATTGACATCTGGGGCCCCCCTTCAGCAGGGGCACTTTCCTCTGCACTTGGTGGGCACCTATGTAATGCCAGAAACCGGTCCCCGGAAGCTTGTTTCCTTCTCAGTATAAGAATTGGCTTGGTAGTTTGGTCTGCCCTGTTCCCATGATGCACTGGGCCAGGGACAGACTAATTTGAATGTAGCCAGGTTCTGAGCTGGGATGGTGCAGTGAGCTAAAAAACGGTGATGGATCAAGCCCTGATCTGTTGACTGGGTATGAGTGTTCTGTTTAATTCAGATACTCTGTCCATCACCACCCCCTTTTCTGAACCCCTACATTTCCCTACACCATGTGGCAGGCACCACATGGTGCCTGCCATGTGTTGCAGGGAAATGCAAAACCTTCATTTTCATCATTGCGGCAGGTGTTGCAGCCTGCAGCACCCACTGCAATGGTAAACATGCCCAATGAGACCCCAACTGTGGTAGTCGCATTGTAATTCCCACGGTGGGACCGGCGCCCAAGCTCTGTGACAATGGCGGACAGACTTAAGTCCGTCCGCCATCGTAATGAGCCCAATAGTTTGTATAGTTTCTAATTAATCTGCAATGCTGTCTAGTCCTCTTTGAAAATTATGAGGAATAGTGTGAGGTAATGAAGAACTTAGAGGACAGAACATTGTGAAGTAGTGTGGCAAAGTAGCATTTTTAGGTTTCAGAGGAGAACTGGACATTTGAGTGCCACTATAAGGCATGATGTGTTGTTTTTAAAGCAAAAAACAGTCCCTAGGTCACCCACCCCTTGTTGTTAAGATGTTTGACATTAAAACTGCTCTGGTTATAAAACACACAATGATCGAGCCATCAAATATTTACCTTTATCTATACTTACAATATTTAGTGGATCAAGTCATAATGCAATATCATGCAAACCAAGCATGATTAAGCAATGGAATGCATCGAAAAAGACCGGAATATACAAATGTATTCATTCAATGAAGCAACACTAACTTCACAACCACCACACATTGATCTGTGTTTCCACCTTTAAGGCAAGGAACATGCAAGCAGGATTGTTTCAGTTTTTCCCAACAAAGACTCATAATAACCGGTGTTAGATGTGGGGGTTGTACATCATCTTAATACTAATCGTGGTAAGACCAGAGAAAAGGCCTTTGATTCATGTCACCCCCACCACATGCATGTAACTTGCATTTCAATGGATAGCAAAGAGCTTCCTCAGCATGCTCTTGTTTTTGTGGAAACTGGTCCTGAGGTTCCAATTGAACCATTTGTTTGACTTTTCTTAAGAGAAATGCTTAGTGAGCAGCCTCCGACTACGGGCAGTGCGGCATATCATAACACAGAAAAGACACCGAATGTTAAGAACATGTACCCCAGTGACTTTCGAATTTAATTCAAAATACCTTTCTGAAGGGATGTTTTTCACTTCTATGTGGGACAAACAGTGGAATGTTTACGAATGTATATATTGTTGTAAAACAGAGCGGTGCTCCTCATTACTTGAGCTGCAGCCAAGTGAGTTGAGGCGCTATCCCCACACAAATTGGGTGAGTGATAATATGTTGACATATACACATATTTGATACATATAAATATTGATTTACGAAAATTCGTTAAAAGAAAAACAACTATTGATGAGTGTATTTTTCTTACAAAATGTGTGTCTCTTTTCATCTTTCTTCCCATTTGACATGACGATATTGTAGATTGTGGCAGAGTTTTGAACCTGAAATGCAGGTGATATGATTCCATTTTATCTTTATATTTCTCACTAATTCAACAGCAGTGGCAACACCTAGGTCCTGATGAATGCATTGGTACTTTCCATCTATGCAGAAACATGTTGACCACTTTTTGCTGAACAGATATTTTGTTAAATCTGTTTATTCACTATTGTTTTTACTCTTGGGGAGCTGAGAGCAATTAAAAAAATGTACACTTCTACTTATCCAATTTTATTCTATCGCTAGTCACATATTTGCACTGCTTTTTTCAGTTTGTCCCCTCACACTGACACCGCCCATTAGGTGTTAACAAAGGGTCTACGGCTCTCACAGTCCTCCTACACTCTTGTGACTGTGACTGCACTAGCTCCTGGGTAAGGAGAACCCATATGATGTAAAAGTGGCAGTACAGATCGACAACTGATGGGAACATTTTCACCTACCCTCGGGTTTGTCTTTCCCAGTAGAATAATCACGTACACTGTGTCATATCTAATCACGTGGTGTTATCTAATGATCTAATTCACAATACTTGCTTTTATCATGTCATGTTAAGGTTTTTAGGTGGAGAGAGTTCCTTTTTCTGTCTGACTCATAGATACTTCTTATGTAATTTATGTCTGAGTAACACAACACAGTAACAGTCTAGGTCTGCAGAGGTAATAGTGACAGCTTCCAGTAGCCACGCTGCTGCAGATATTTAAAAGTGCCTAAGCAGATGGTGCCTTTCAGAAGGAGTATCAACGGAGGAAAAAGCTCTTGGGCAAAAAACCTACTAGTGGTAGGAAACATCACAGACAGATTGTACCCAGAAAAAGAACCCCAAAAGATGGAGGACAGGATATGCCGGATGAAGAAGGCCAGGAACCACTTCACAGGAGCAGCTGGAAAAAACACACCCACAGGTACAAAGAAGTATTGTGATGCAAGGAGCAGAAAGGAAAGTGGCTTTTATTTTGTCAGAACAGTAAAATACTTCACAGGGAGGTACTAGCCACCCACAAACTATGCAAAAAGTATGAGGAGCCGCCATCTTGAATTGGCCTATTCAATAACCCAGAAATCCTCATCTGGGAAGAAGAAGAACCAGAAAGAACATTAAGACGCTGGCAGTGTTCTCCCAACCGACCACCCCCCCCAAGGAAAAGAATGGATGTGATTCAGATGGACCCGGCTGGCTGGCCACCACGAGATAAGTTTGCAGTAAAGGAAATTTGGCAGCACACCAGCCTCTCCCCTTCCATCCATGAGCCCTGAATCCAGCCCTCTCAGGAGCAGGGTGTGAGTTGCCACCTGCAGGGATGCCAGCGCCACACCATCAGGTGGAGAAGTGAGAGTAGTAATGGATACTGCAACATCATGCCGTCCACTGAAACATCATGTTTCCCATTATCCGAAAGAATCTAAATGTTGGTGCAAAGATTAATCAATCAGAAGAACAATGCCATACAACCAACATGGAAATCACTCCAAGGGCTCCAAGTGAATGCAAAAATTAAGTTTAGGTTTATTTGCAATCCACAAAGATCCAAATGCAAAAAGGAATAGCCACATACACTGCCACATCTCTGTCCCTGCCCCTTCCACTATGTACCAAGAAGGATCTTGCACTCCCTGCCTGCATATCTGATCAAGCAACAAGCTTTTAATTTTCAGGTGTGTGAAATACAGAGGCAGATACCTGGACATCCAGTTTCTCTTTTTTGCAATGCTTTGAATCCAAGCCTGAGAGCAGAACCAAATCAAAGGAGCTTTAGGGAACTATTGAAAAGACAGCTACTAAAAGCTACTTTCAGTTGGCCCCCAGCCGACAGAGAAATGGATAGTACTTGAAGAACATTGAAACGAGGCTCATCTAAAACCCATCAGGTGCTGACTCCCCGACTTCTGTATTCATAAATAACCTGTCAGTAAAAAACAATGCTTTCTGAAGTCAAACGCTTTCAAATGATGACCACATTTATTGATAAAAATATAATAATTAGAGTTACACTGCTATCAGATTAAGCTATTGGCCCTATTGCTTACCCATGAAGTAGCACACTTCTTAATAATGAAACAGTTCTGCCACTGGTTTAACAACATTTAAAGAGTCCCTACAGGAACCACTTGCCAAGAAATTAATTTTTTTCTGTATCTCACAACTCACAAGCCAAGGATTACAATCCACATACAAGTACACAAGTGGTTCAGTAATACATATAGGGCAAGCAAAATAATGCTTCCACCTTACTTGAGGTGTATTGACCCTAAGTTAAGAAAGCATATAGGGGCATATTATCAAGAAAGGCTATAAAATTATTGCCCCTTTAGCGGCAGGAAACTGCAGCTAAAGCGGCGATAATGGCATTGATAATATGCCCTTGTGAATTCCCATAGAAAGCCAAGTTAACACCAGAACCTGGGCTGCTATGGGAATTCACAAGGACATATTATCAAGGCCATTATCGCTGCTTTAGCGGCAGTTTCCTGCTGCTAAAGCGGCAATAATTTTATCGCCTTTCGTGATAATATGCCCCAGTATTTTCAGCTCATAAGAGGAGTCAGTTTAATAGGTATATTGCCCAAAAAAGCAAAAAGCCTATGAGTCTTAATTGGACCCTAGAAGATTAATTGATAAGAAAGGACAATAAGGGTTTCTAGAAGTGGCCAACTGAGTAACAAGAGATTGTTAGATCTGTCTTGAATTTTGCAGTTGAGAAGGTGGTGTTGTTGAGTAGCCTTGCTTTGTATAAAATAGTTCTTCATTTCTCCTGATTTGCTGACAAGAGTCACCTTCTTCCTGCCCTAAATATGTAGAATGTCTAAGACCGAGAAGTCCACCTGCAGCAAGTATCATTCACACCACTGTAAAATGTATTCCCTTTTAATTATGTTTCATATAGGTAACCCATTATAGGCTCAGGTAGCAACTTAACCTTTCACCTATATTCTTCCCTACCATTACACTACATAACGGTTTTGGGACTGACCTTTTACCTAGTTATGGTACTGCCTACAGAACGTGGGGTTTTCCATGAAAACTAGCCTCATCCATTATGCATAAGGATTCTTGGAAACTCAGCAGGACTACCATCTCCTACATAATACTTTGTAAAAGGGTCATTCCTTCCGTCATCCTGAATCCGACATGAAATAGCAAGGTAGAACCCCTGAGGGTACCACTTTGGGTGTGTACACATCATATCTTTGCTGAGGCAGGAAGAGGGGAAAAAGGACTTCCATGCTGATACACTGACGAGAGCCGCTGAGGTTCCTGCACTCAGACACTCCAGCTAGCGGTGGCCTGACATCCCTTGCGGGGTGTCCATCTCGAGATCAAGAAGGGGTCCCACAGCCTCTCACTTCAGGTAATGGGGTTGACTTTATCCTAGATGTATTCTTGGCTACATACATACTAGGTAGACTTAGGTACATCTAGTTAGGGTTGCATCGTAGGAGTACACATTTTATAGTTTTAGCACTATAGTAGAAATCTACCATCCCTTTACTCTGTTGGTGCTTATAACCATTTATATCTGTTTCTGTCTGATGGTTGTATCAACACATCTATTTTATACTAGAATGACGCTGGTTCAATAAATGCTTATTGAAAAAGTCCCCACCATTCATTCTGTGCATCTCTCTGAGGCAAAGTGAGCACGAGTGACTGAGCGAAAAGTATCGCACTGTTTCCACAATCCCTGATGGGACAGAGTTGTCATATTTGTTAGTTGCCAAGAACTATTCTCTCCTTGGTAAGAGGGGTTTCTAGTGGCACTGTGAGCTAGCTGCTATACAGATGAACATGCTCAGTGGGGGTGTCTGGATCAGTCGAGACACCAATCCCACAGTCTATGCTGTCTAAATGGGCAGATCCCATATAGGTTTATGGGAACTACACAACATGGCAACGCCAACGTTGGTTTGGTACTTATTTAACAGTCAAATCTAAGTAGTTCAGTCATGCTATTCTCAGAGACCCCTACTCACATTTCCACTGAGATGTCTGGAGCAGGAAGGGAACTATCCGCCACAGCTGAGTGGGCAAATCCTATGTATTGGCTGTAGGTTTATCAAGCTTGAAAGACAGAAAGTTCCTATTGTGCATAAAACCTTTTCTCAGTTTCCTTGAAACTTTTTCTTTCTTCAAAATAATGGCTGACGAAGACGCCAATGTGCCAGCACAACACGCTACAGCAAGGGAGGAAGAAGAAGAAGATGAAATAAACATTTCAGAAAATGGCAGAACTGCCTTTACTTTAAAACTAGCAGAGTATGGAGTCACAGCTAGGGGAGGGACAGTAACATTCATGATTGAGGTACAGGAATCATACAGAACAGAGGTGTTCTATTCGTGGGTTAAAAACCCACAAGCAGGTGTACAACCACATACATTTAATTCTTACACTAAAGATGAAACACCAGAGTGAATACAGTCCATATGAGGACATTGAAATTCCACTCACCTACCAGGAGCACATAAACTGGTTTAAATGCGTCCTCCCACACACAAAAGAATAAGTGAGACTCGGTCTGCTCGGAAGAGATGGAGCTACTTGGCTAGTCCTAGCGGCATACACACCACATCCAGACATTTATACAGTGCAAGTAGCAGACTTACGTCCACTTCATAAAGAAATAAACTTTCCAAAAACTTGAGACAGTTAACAATGAGAACCCTCACACTTCAGCCCGCAAGGGCTACACAAGCAGGATAAATTTAGGGATCTACAACTAAAATAACACCACAAACGCTACACGCAGTTATGGGTAAAATGCCCACTAGACGTGAGCAAATGCTTTTCTGGATAGCTGAAAAAATAACACAGCTAAAGGCAGTATTTTCACATACTAGCCCTCAAGAAAAACACAGAATGCTAACAATCTGCTTGCCAATGGGGATAGCTCCCCAGATAGGGGATTGTACCGCTTGGGGTACAGTTTTTACAGCCATATATTCCAGAACTCTTGGTATCCTTTCATTAGCAGTAATACCAGATTTATTAAGACATATACAGAAAGAATATGGAGCAGAACCTGCTTTGAACTTAGTGATGCAATTATTAGGTAATTTTGCCCAGGTATCAGCTATTCTATTAGCAAATATAAAAGGGGAGGCAGCAGCAGTGGTAAGACTCCAATGCCTGACTTCACTCCCTTACAACAGGAACGTAAACTACCTAAAATTATCGAAGACACCTATGCTAAATTAGGTAGAGATAGTTTGGGAGCTAGAGCAACAAAACCTCAACTCATGGGTGGTCCTGAAACGAAGAACACCAAGCAAGCACCTGATTCTGCCAAGAAGAAATGGGATAACAATTAAAAAGAAAATAATTGAGAGAATAGATCCCAATCTAGGAGTGGGTCTCCTCAAAGGGAGCCCTCCGAAAGGAGGTACAACCTTAGGAATCGTGATAACATTAAAAAACCTGACAGGTATAAGGATACTGATACACATTCCTCTCGTTCTGTTCAGGGTTCATCAAAATACTCAGAGAGGGAAGGACAGTCAGACCAGAGACAAGAAAAGCGTATAAAGTCCAGAGACACGCAACCCGCTTCAGACTATACTTCCGAAAAAGAAGAGAAGCCAAAATCAAAATGTCAATTTAAAAAGAAGAAAGTAGAAGGTCTTAAGGTTAGAAATGCCCAGAATTCTGAGGACTCAACTTCTGAATGGGGACTGGGCTCTGATGATGCCAGACAGGGCAGCAGAAGTAACAATAGCTTGCCAGAACCTGATAGAAGTTCTGGTGACAGCGGAGTTGAATGAACATATCACGTTGGAGACACCTGATACAAGGGTAAGTGTCCCACATATGTTACATGAAAGAACACTCCAAATGGAGGGGGACAAACCCAGGAACATTAAAAGTGCCTTTTGGGAAAACCTGACTTATTGCTATGACATCCTTTTAGTTCAAAAATATTGGCTGCCCAAAATTGTTATGAATTGCCCAAAGGGAGGGTATGCCCAGACGTGGGTCCCGGGCTCACTAAGCCACTGAAGTCAAGCTATGCTGGCTGAAGATGGCTGATAGCCAGAAACCGGTCCTAGAATGCTTGATTCCGGTCCAGGGAAGACATGGCTTGGCAGTTCGGGCTGGACTGTTCCCATGAGGCACAGGGTCAAGACTGATTTGCATATGGCCATGTCTGAACTGGGGTGGGTTGGTGAGCTACATAATAATGGATTAAACCCAAATCTCTGACTGGGGGTGAATGTTTTGCCATTGTGCAACATTCCATCCATCATCTTGTGTATTTTTCAGAAACTGACATTTTCCCAGCTTTTTCCGACCTTGTTCCAATATACTTAAAACACATATATGTGCAGGAGTGGACAATAGTAATTGGTCAAGCATTATATCGCAACCATGTTGGGTGGGAGGCTGAATCACCTCACCATGTAATCCCAGTAAAAACTACTCCAACTCCACAGAGACAGTACTCAATAAAACCAGAAGGGAAAAAACACCAAGGTGTAATAGAAAATTGCACCTCCTCCATGAATAATCCTTTGTTTCCCCTAATGAAACCCGATAATTCGTACCGTCTAGTTTTAGACTACGGACATTTAAATACATGACTAAAACATTTGGAGTAAAAAAATGCACATAGTGCTGCATTCATGAATAACACTGTGCAGAAAAAATACAAAACAACATTAGATATCTCAAATGGATTTTTTTGCCATAATATAGCGCCTGAGAGCAGGTATTTGACAGCATTCTCAAGGCTCAATTCTCAGCGTCATTTTTGTCGAGTTCCCCAAGGGTATAAGAATAGCCCTGAGTTTTTTCCCCGCTAGGGTAACAGAGTTACTTCAGAATTTGGATGAAGAGGCATTGTCCTATTAAGATGATTTTTATCTAATGAATGATGATGTGAAGGATCACTTGATCAGGGTGAGCAACATTATTTTGGTGTTCGCTTCTGAAGGCTACAAATTCAAATTTAAAATATCAAAAATAGCCCACCTCAAATGTCCTAATTTTGAACTTTTTAGAAAAGTGTGAGCTGCTTCAACCTCCTAAATCGCTGAAAAATTTGCAATCCATATTGTGATTCTTAAATTTTGTTAGAACATATATTTTAGATTACGCAGAAAAAGTAAAACCTTTCTACGACCTAATAAAACCTGATTTTTCAGTTAAGCATTGGACACAGGAACACATATATCCTTTGTTTCCTACAAGCTGACATGATAGCTTCCAAACACTTACACACACGTGTAAACACCAAAATATGGTGATCCGTGTTATAGCGGGTCTATCTGGGTATTACTTACCTAATCTTCAATGAAGGCGATACAGTACCCATAGCATACAAATCACACTTGTACACAAACGCTGAAACACGCTTTGCTTCTACAGAAAAAATTTTGACAGCAGTACATACTGCTGTGGTGAGAGAAAAATCACTGGTTCAGGTGAAACGAATAATTGTTGTGACTCCAGTACCAGCCTTAGAGGCTGTTACAAAAGCAAGCATCCCGAATGCTCAAGCTTTGCATCCAAGATGGATACAATAGGCTAATTTTCTCTCTGCAACATATGGAGATTACAAACTTGCTCTCTACACTAAAAACACAAGAATTTCTGCAATATGAACAAGAATATCCTCTCCCCGAGCTGGGCAGAAGTGGCCAAGGGAAAGGGGTCCACACCCACGCCCTCCCGTATGTTTAAAAAAAAAGGCAATGCCCTGGGTGATGGGGTCCCGGGGCCATTATAGACCTCAGGAGGGGGGCCACATACTAATAATAATAATTTTTAAAAATGCTGGCCAAGCCCCAAGGGATGAGGTCCCGGGGCCAATAGCGTCCCAGGGAAGATAATTTTTTCCTTTAAATGCTAAGACCCTGGAGGATGGGGTCCCCAGGGCCCCAAAAATATTTAAAGCCCCCTTTCTACAAATATTTTTATTTTAAAAGCCGGCATCTCGCAGGAGGCCACATCCTTTCCCAGCAGCAGTCAGCAAACGTGCCCCCTGGCATGTTCTAAGTTGGGGGATTAAGCCCCCTTGAATACTGAGGGTCCTTGGGGGCCACCTTGTCCACCAGGAACCTCCAATAAGTGCCACACAGCTGGATTGCAGAGAGGTGGTCCGAGGCCATGCCCTTTTTACACCACTCTGCAAATTTGCCACTTGGCACACTGCTGGTGAGGCGAAGAGGTCCTCTTGTGTCCTAAGGACCTCAGGACACAAGTGGACTTCATCCCCAGAGCAGCAGTGCACCAGGAGCTGTGTTTTCTGAGTGGTTTAAAAGGGGGGAGGGTGACCCCGGACCACTCCCAGCAATCCAGGTGTGTGGGACTAACTGGAGGTACCTGGTGGGCTAGTTGTGCCCCAGGGACCCTCAGTATTCAAGAGGACTTAATTCCTAAAATTGGAACGCATCAGGAGGGGCGTTTTCAGAGTGGTGGAGAAAGGGGGCAAGGCCTGTGTCCAGCTTTCATCAATCCCACTATCTGGGACATACTGGAGGTATCAGGTAGGCTAGTGGGCCCCTAAGAACCAACATCAGCATAGGGGACTTTAATCCCTATCCAAGAGCACACAATGAAGTGTGTTTGCAGAGTGGTGGGGAAAAGGGGCGTGGCCTGCTATGACAACTTAGCAATCCTGCTGTGCAGGATTTACAGGAGGTAATAGGAGGAGAAGTTGGCCCCCAAGGTTGTCCTTGGGGCCAATTACCCCTCTTGTTACCTCCAGTAAGTCCCACACAGTGGGATTGCTAAGACTTCATAGCAGGCCATGCCCCCTTTTCTCCACCACACTGCAAGCGCCCCTCCTGGCAGAATATGGGATGGGGGATGAAGTCCAATTCACTACTGAGGGACTTTGGGGGCCAAGAAGCCCTTCTGGTACCTCCTCTAAGTCCTATGTAGTGGAATTCCTGAGCGCTGGTCGGAGGCCCAGCACCCTTTCTCCACCACTCTGGAACCGTGACTACTACTTAAAGAAGCATCTTTCTGCACCTCTGACTTAGAGGAAGTTTTAATCCCCCTGCCCTATTATGTACTATTCAGAAATGGGGGTGGTGATGAACAGAGTGTCTGAATTAAGCAGACCACTCTTACCCAGTCCAAAGATCAGGGCTTGATCCATCACCGTTATTTATCTCACTGCACCATCCCAGTTCAGAACCTGGCTATATGCAAATCAGTCTGTCCCTGGCCCAGTGCATCATGGGAACAGGGCAGACTAAACTACCAAGCCAATTCTTCACCAGAAAGGAGACAAGCTACCGGGGACCGGTTTCTGGCATTTCAGCCGTCGTTGGCCCGGCTTGCTTGAATCCTGATGGTGCAGTGAGAAAGGGACTCATGTCTGAGTATACCCTGCCATACCTATAGTGGCCAAAAACGATTCAGAAATGGGGGTGGTGATGAACAGAGTGTCTGAATTAAGCAGACCACTCTTACCCAGTCCAAAGATCAGGGCTTGATCCATCACCATTATTTATCTCACTGCACCATCCAGTTCAGAACCTGGCTATATGCAAATCAGTCTGTCCCTGGGCCAGTGCATCATGGGAACAGGGCAGACTAAACTACCAAGCAAATTCTTCACCAGAAAGGAGACAAGCTACCGGGGACCGGTTTCTGGCATTTCAGCCGTCGTCGGCCCGGCTTGCTTGAATCCTGATGGTGCAGTGAGAAAGGGACTCTTGTCTGAGTATACCCTGCCAAACCTATAGTGGCCAAAAACGATTCAGAAATGGGGGTGGTGATGAACAGAGTGTCTGAATTAAGCAGACCACTCTTACCCAGTCCAAAGATCAGGGCTTGATCCATCACCGTTTTTTTTTTCACTACACCATCCCAGTTCAGAACCTGGCTATATGCAAATCAGTCTGTCCCTGGCCCAGTGCATCATGGGAACAGGGCAGACTAAACTACCAAGCCAATTCTTCACCAGAAAGGAGACAAGCTACCGGGGACCGGTTTCTGGCATTTCAGCCGTCGTCGGCCCGGCTTGCTTGAATCCTGATGGTGCAGTGAGAAAGGGACTCATGTCTGAGTATACCCTGCCACACCTATAGTGGCCAAAAACGATTCAGAAATGGGGGTGGTGATGAACAGAGTGTCTGAATTAAGCAGACCACTCTTACCCAGTCCAAAGATCAGGGCTTGATCCATCACCGTTATTTATCTCACTGCACCATCCCAGTTCAGAACCTGGCTATATGCAAATCAGTCTGTCCCTGGCCCAGTGCATCATGGGAACAGGGCAGACTAAACTACCAAGCCAATTCTTCACCAGAAAGGAGACAAGCTACCGGGGACCGGTTTCTGGCATTTTCAGCCGTCGTCGGCCCGGCTTGCTTGAATCCTGATAATGCAGTGAGAAAGGGACTCATGTCTGAGTATACCCTGCCACACCTATAGTGGCCAAAAACGATTCAGAAATGGGGGTGGTGATGAACAGAGTGTCTGAATTAAGCAGACCACTCTTACCCAGTCCAAAGATCAGGGCTTGATCCATCACCGTTATTTATCTCACTGCACCATCCCAGTTCAGAACCTGGCTATATGCAAATCAGTCTGTCCCTGGCCCAGTGCATCATGGGAACAGGGCAGACTAAACTACCAAGCCAATTCTTCACCAGAAAGGAGACAAGCTACCGGGGTCCAGTTTCTGGCATTTCAGCCGTCGTCGGCCCGGCTTGCTTGAATCCTGATGGTGCAGTGAGAAAGGGACTCATGTCTGAGTATACCCTGCCACACCTATAGTGGCCAAAAACGATTCAGAAATGGGGGTGGTGATGAACAGAGTGTCTGAATTAAGCAGACCACTCTTACCCAGTCCAAAGATCAGGGCTTGATCCATCACCGTTATTTATCTCACTGCACCATCCCAGTTCAGAACCTGGCTATATGCAAATCAGTCTGTCCCTCGCCCAGTGCATCATGGGAACAGGGCAGACTAAACTACCAAGCCAATTCTTCACCAGAAAGGAGACAAGCTACCGGGGACCGGTTCCTGGCATTTTCAGGCATCGTCGGCCCGGCTTGCTTGAATCCTGATGGTGCAGTGAGAAAGGGACTCATGTCTGAGTATACCCTGCCACACCTATAGTTGCCAAAAACGATTCAGAAATGGGGGTGGTGATGAACAGAGTGTCTGAATTAGGCAGACCACTCTTACCCAGTCCAAAGATCAGGGCTTGAGCCATCACCGTTATTTTTCTCACTGCACCATCCCAGTTCAGAACCTGGCTATATGCAAATCAGTCTGTCCCTGGCCCAATGCATCATGGGAACAGGGCAGACTAAACTACCAAGCCAATTCTTCACCAGAAAGGAGACAAGCTACCGGGGACCGGTTTCTGGCATTTCAGCCGTCGTCGGCCCGGCTTGCTTGAATCCTGATGGTGCAGTGAGAAAGGGACTCATGTCTGAGTATACCCTGCCACACCTATAGTGGCCAAAAACGATTCAGAAATGGGGGTGGTGATGAACAGAGTGTCTGAATTAAGCAGACCACTCTTACCCAGTCCAAAGATCAGGGCTTGATCCATCACCGTTATTTATCTCACTGCACCATCCCAGTTCAGAACCTGGCTATATGCAAATCAGTCTGTCCCTGGTCCAGTGCATCATGGGAACAGGGCAGACTAAACTACCAAGCCAATTCTTCACCAGAAAGGAGACAAGCTACCGGGGACCAGTTTCTGGCATTTCAGCCGTCGTCGGCCCGGCTTGCTTGAATCCTGATGGTGCAGTGAGAAAGGGACTCATGTCTGAGTATACCCTGCCACACCTATAGTGGCCAAAAACGATTCAGAAATGGAGGTGGTGATGAACAGAGTGTCTGAATTAAGCGGACCACTCTTACCCAGTCCAAAGATCAGGGCTTGATCCATCACCGTTATTTATCTCACTGCACCATCCCAGTTCAGAACCTGGCTATATGCAAATCAGTCTGTCCCTGGCCCAGTGCATCATGGGAACAGGGCAGACTAAACTACCAAGCCAATTCTTCACCAGAAAGGAGACAAGTTACCGGGGACCGGTTTCTGGCATTTCAGCCGTCGTCGGCCCGGCTTGCTTGAATCCTGATGGTGCAGTGAGAAAGGGACTCATGTCTGAGTATACCCTGCCACACCTATAGTGGCCAAAAACGATTCAGAAATGGGGGTGGTGATGAACAGAGTGTCTGAATTAAGCAGATCAAGCCCTGATCTTTGGACTGGGTTAGAGAGGTCTGCTTAATTCAGACACTCTGTTCATCACCACCCCCCTTTCCTGAATCTATTATGTACTATGGCCTTACAGAGGAGGTCATGCCAATCACAGGGGTACCCCAACACATAGTGTTCCCTAGTGTATGTAGATGTTTCTACCCTGCCCCCTTTTCTTGTTTTTCACCTTTTTTTTACTCTTTCCTTGTGACTCTGTTACCCAGTCACAAGATGGCTGCCAACACATTCTGGATTAGAGTGTTGGCAGCCATTAAGAGTGAATATCATGCCCAGGAGGGTTCACCAACCCTCCTCGGTGCTCAGATATCGATATTTAAGTTTTTTAAATTTCTCAGGTACAACTGAACGGATTTACACCATTTAAAATAAGGTGTCTTTCTGAACCAAGGGCTACCTTTTTGCCAAATGTGGTGTAATTCCGTTCAGCAATTGGGGCTGTAGCCTGGTCCAATTTTTCCTATGGAAATTAAAATGGGGGAAACACATCCTGGAACCCCCTTTTCTCTCAGCCTCCACTTGACGATTCACCCTGAAACTTTCAAGACAGGAGCTGACCTGAGTGGGCCATTAGTTTTGAGAATTTCGCGAAGATTCTTCAAACGGCGCCAAAAATATTGACAAAAAAATGCCTTTACTATGGAAACCAGCTCCTAACTATAACAACCTATATATTTATATAAAATTCACTGAAAAAACATAGGTTTCAGGAGTGTTATAGTTAGCTGGACATTTCACTCCTACAAAAGCATTGAAATTCCTCTGTTATAGTTAGCTGCACTAACTGTAACTCTTGCGCCCGCAATCCACTGGTGATGATGTCACATATTACATCATTCATGACATGGTCAGTGCCATCAATGATGTCATCACTGATGACATCTCAAATGACGTCACTGATGACATCACTGATGAGATCATCTAGTGAATGTGGTTTGGGTCGTTATTTAAATATGTATTGTATATATAGCAATCTGCATTGAAGAATGAGTGGATATATAAATATCTGGATGGTGGATTTAGTAGCAGTGTGATTTACTGTTTACTGGACTAATTTATAGTGTCTCGCTAAATATATTGGATAGTGACTATATAGTGTGAATATCTGTATCACATTGTCAGTTGTTGTGGAAACTGCTGCACCAGTTGGTTACTAGCTATGTGAAAGTCTATATTAGTTATTGATTAGTTAACTGAGTATTTGTATGGGAGAGTGATTGTGTGTGTGGTTTGGTGGGGGGTGTGTGACTGCCCAAAGATGTGTGAATAGTTGATTCAGTAGGTATATGAGGTTAAGACTACATGTTATAACAGTTGTTTGGGTGAGTGAATATCTTTATGGGTGTGGTGATGAGCAAAATTATCTCTCAATAGTACATGTCAAACAAAGTAGAAAAATAAAATGCAGTGTATTTGACAGTTGTATATAAATAAGTATACATAAGTATACATAAGACTCAGTGGAGTAGTGTGGCTCAAGTGGAGTAGTGTGGCTCACTGGTTAGAGGCGGCAGACCCGAGAGCAGAGGACGTCCCGGGACCAGGGTTCGATTCCCGGCGCGGCAGGTTTCTGGACCAGGGTCAGCAGACTCGATAATTCTCTTGCCTCGGTGCCCACTCTGATCAGCGATCACACTCGGCAACTCTGGGCATTAGCTTGCCTCATCTTCACTAACGGCCCCACCAGACCGCCGGGGATGCCTGGTCTCACCCTGGAGATACCCATTAAGGGACCATCTCTCAGGGAAGCCAGGAAGGGTTTCGCAGCGGTCGAAGCGCCTTGGGACCCTACAGGTAAGTAGTGCGCTATATAAATGCCTATACATTTACATACATTTACATTTACAGTGGTTGTATGAGTGACTGTATGGATAACTGTACACTTTTAATAGTGATTTTATAACACACTAAGTATGTGTTACTATCTATATGAATAAATGAAGTGGTGCTTGTATAAGTGTGTAGCTGAGTAAATAAGTATTGTCAATTGTTTGCATAAGAGAGTAGGATGACTGCATAAGTGAATAGGATGTGTGCTGGCGTGTAATGTCGATATAGGTGCAGTAGTATATTTGATAGTGTTCTATTGATCATTGACAGCATGTATGAGTGAATCTATTGGTACGTGATTAGATGTGTGTGTAGATCTAGGAATCACTGAGTGGTTTTTTAGAAACTTTTATTGGTGTGTCAATGGATTCAAATATGGTACTCTGTATTTTACAGTGAGTGATGAAAGGCTATACTAGTGTATGATGAGGTGTATCTGATTGTCACGTGGATGATCTCTTCAGTGATGTCATTTGAGGTGTAATCAGTGATGTCATCAGTGATGTCACTGACCATGTCATGAATGATGTAATATGTGACACCATCAGCAGTGGATTTTGGGCGCGTGAGTTACAGTTAGTACAACTAACTATAACAGAGGGATTTCAATGGTTTTGTATGAGTGAAATGTCCAGCCAACTATACCACCCCTGAAACCTATGTTTTTTTCAGTGAATTTCTAAGGTTTTTTAAATGCTAATTCCTAACTATAACATACCTTAAATGATAATTCCTAACTATAACATACCTGAAACCTGTGGGTTTTTTCAGTGAATTTCAAAGGTTTTTTAAATGATAATGTTTAAATGTATTAATTGTTATATTTATTTTTTATATATTTTTTACCACTTTTTTATCTATTTATTTTTAGATATCTTTTTTTAAGTTACATTACACATTTGTAATATATTTCTTTTAAAAAAAATGTTAATATATTTTTTTAGCTTTTTTATATTTTTTAAAATATATTTATAATATTTTCTTTATTGTTTTTTTCCCCAATTTTTTGGGGGGAGTCGCACACCCTAAGTGCACCTTACTCAACTACTGCACGGAACATAGCTGCCATTTTAGAATTGTTCTGTAGGATCTGCGTAGGGTGTGCGATGGGTGCGTATTTCCCTACACTATCGCTATGCGACCCGTGCGTGACCTCAAGCGCATACGCAACATGTACGTATCACACTACGTGACTCTCGCGCGTTTCCGCATGACGTCATCTACGTGTTCAACGTCTTGGGCGTGCGACTTCCGCAAATTTTTTTGATATACAAAAAGATATATATATGAATTTAATATAAATATTAAGGCAAAAAAATAGTATTCTTTTAGTTTTAATAAACATATTACTTTTAAGTGCAATTTTGCGAAGTCGCGCTGGTTGCGGGTTGCATGTATGCACCCAACGCGGATCCCATGTGACCAAGAAAAAGAGCTTTGATTGGTTTATAACACTTACTGTTCAAACTATTGAAGAACCCCACCCATTTTCATTACTCTTCTTAGACCTTCCTTAGGAGAAGCCCTGTCCTGGAGGAACCTCACTTTTTCTTCATTGGAAACCTGAATTTCTTTTTTGGAGACAAAAATGGTAACACCACTGGAAGAATCATCTGATTATGATAATTTTGTTGCTGAAGAATTTCTACCAGAAACTCCTCCTCCCGAAAGATACAAATCCATTGTATGGATTTTTTTACTTTTCAGGAGTGGCAAAAGAAATGTAATGGCACCAAGGTAACATGCAAGATTTTTCAGGCAGTGCTGTCCAGAGGAGATCCTGATAAAAAATACTCCTGTGGCACTGCTAGTATGCGCAAGCACCTCCAGTCCGTGCTTCCTGTGAACTATGCTCACGAAGAATATAGAAGACTGCGCCAAAATGCACCTCCACCATCGGCAATACCAAGTACATCTGGGGCATCACCTTCAACATCGCCACCAGACATACGTCCCCAATTTGTGAAAGTTAGAATGCACTGCGTGAAGTGCAATCATTTAATTTGTTATGGTGAGCAATCAGTAGACCTAGTTTGCAGAGCAATTGATAACCATCGATGCTAAAAAAAAATGTTATTCCCTCAAAGTTCATGGTTTTGTTCGTCCTGTTGACTTTTTTCTTTAAAAAAAAAACAAAAAAGAAAAATACTTTCAAAATATAAAAATATATATATAAAACTACAAAAAAAATGTTCCTCTCAGAGCTAACTACTTTGGTTAGAGAAAGAGCTACATTTGTATGCTAGTGTGTGAAAGTTTAGATGAATGTATACGTACTGCATAATTGACTGAAAGAATGCATTTGTGGTGTATGGTGAATGTACAACTGTAGAACTATAAGGGAGTGTTGCAGCATGACACTGTGGAGGGGGCCACGCGGCCCCCCTCCCCAATAATTAAAAAATAAAATTTCCAAAAAGAATGGAAAGGCCCACACGGGGGGATGGGGTCCCCGGGGCCCTAATTGGCCCTAGGAGGGGGGCCACGGTGCCCCTCCTAAAAAAAAAAGACTGGCTAGGCTCGCCAGAAGTGGCCAAGGGAAAGGGGTCCACGCACCTGCCCTCCCGTATGTTTAAAAAAAAAAAGGCAATGCCCCGGGTGATCGGGTCTCGGGCCATTGTAGGCCTCAGGAGTGGGGCCACGTGGCCTCCCTCCAAAATAATAATTTTTAGAAATGCTGGCCAAGCCCCGGGGATGAGGTCCCGGGGCCAATAGCAGCCCAAGGAAGAGAGGCCACATGGCACTCTTCCCATTTTTTTCTTTAAACGCTAAGACCCTGGGGGATGGGGTCCCCAGGGCCCAACAAATATTTAATGCCCCCTTTCTACAAATATTTGTTTTTAAAAAGCTGGCATCTTGCAGGAGGCCACACACCTTCCCAGCAGCACTCTGCAAACGTGCCCCCTGGCATGTTCTAAGTTGGGGAATTAAGTCCCCTTGAATACTGAGGATCCTTGGGGGCCAACTAGCCCACCAGGAACCTCCAATAAGTGCCACACAGCTGGATTGCAGAGATTTGGTCCCAGGCCATGCCCCTTTTCACACCACTCTGCAAACGCGCCACTTAGCACACTGCTGGTGAGGCGGCGAGGTCCTCTTGTGTCCTAAGGACCTCAGGACACAAGTGGACTTCATCCCCGGAGCAGCAGTGCACCAGGAGCCGTGTGTGCAGAGTGGTGTAAAAGGGGGGAGGGTGACCTCGGATAACTCTTAGCAATCCAGGTGTGTGGGACTTACTGGAGGTACCTTGTGGGCTAGTTGTCCCCCTCAGTATTCAAGCTAACTTAATCCCCAATTTAGAACACGCCAGGAGGGGCGTTTGCAGAGTGGTGGAGAAAGGGGGCATGGCCTGTGTCCAGCTTTCATCAATCCCACTATCTGGGACATACTGGTGGTATCAGGTAGGCTAGTGGGCCCCTAAGGACCCACATCAGCGGAGGGGACTTTAATCCCTATCCAAGAGCACACCAGAAAGTGTGTTTGCAGAGTGGTGGTGAAAGGGAGTATGGCCTGCTATGACAACTTAGCAATCCTGCAGGACTTACAGGAGGTAATAGGAGGAGTAGTTAACCCCCAAGGTTGTCTTTGGGGGCCAACAACCCCTCTTGTTGCCTCCAGTAAGTCCCACAAGACGTCATAGCAGGCCATGTCCCCCTTTCTCCACCACACTGCAAGCGCACCTCCTGGCAGACTATGGGATGGGGGATAAAGTCAAATTCACTCCTGAGGGACTTTGGGGCCAAGAAGCCCTCCTGGCACCTCCTCTAAGACATATGCAGTGGAATTCCTGAGCGATGGTCTTAGGCCCAGCACCCTTTCTCCACCACTCTGGAAACATGACTACTACTTAAAGAAGCATCTTTCTGCACCTCTGACTTAGAGGCAGTTTTAATCCCCTTGCCCTATTATGTTCTAGGGCCTTACAGAGGAGGTCATGCCAATTGCAGGGGTACCCCAACGCATAGTGTTCCCTAGTGTATGTAGGTGTTTCTACCCTGCCCCCTTTGCTTGTTTTTCACCTTTTTTTTACTCGTTTCTTGTGACTCTGTTACCCAGTCACAAGATGGCTGCCAACACATTCTGGATTAGAGTGTTGGCAGCCAATAAGAGTGAATATCGTGCCCGGGAGGGTTCTCCAACCCTCCTCGGTGCTCAGATATCGATATTTTTCTTTTTATACTATACTATGGTGAATGTATACCTGTAAAACTATAAGGAAGTGTTGCAGCATGACTCTGTAAGCTGTTCAGCTACAGTGTGCTGAGGTACTTCCGAAGCACAGGGATGCAAAACATATACATAAAAATGTTGCAAGTCTGTGCTTCCCTCTGCACTGCTGCTTAAAGTACATCCATGTGGTGACATAGGTACCCTTGCGCCATGGTGCAAGAATATCTCTGTAATGTGGAGTTTATTTTTGTTCAGAAAGGCACACCTTCCTGCACCAAAACAATCAGTGAACACATTATTCTCTTTCAATGTATGCTGGGCATTGTGGAATATATTGAGGAGAAATAAAAATAATTCTCCTTGATGTGCCTTGCTACATCAATTGGAGGATGGTACAGTATTCACACACATGTCCAGATTTATAATTTCTGATAAATCTGGTGATGTTTCTTGTTCTGTGAGTGTTCTGTGCAAATAGCACAGCAACACCTATAGAATGCCCTTTCAACGTAAAGGGGTGTGTATGATGAAATCGTATTTACAAGGAAAAGAAAAGGTACACAGACTCCTTGTAAATATGAAAGATTTTTTTGCGCGATCACTGTGTTACAAAAAGTGACATATTGTTGGCACAGGATGCTTTCTACACATATTTGCTGGGTTAGTTGGCCCCCAGTGACCCTCAGTATTCATGTTAACTTTATCCTGTACCTTAAAACACCCACAGAATATCTTTCCACTCATATCTACTCCATCCATCTCCATTTTCTTCACCTGTGTGCAAACACAGGCTATTGTGCATTTTAATATTTTTTTTAATTTACCTTCACAGTAATAGAAATAAAAAATTCTAGACATTTTTTTTCAGTTGTTTTTTATGAAATAAAGTTGTGAAAATTTGATATTTTAGAATTAGAATCTGTAAAAGAGAAGAAAAAATACAGTTATAATACATAACACTATATTCTTTACAACACAGAATAATTTTTACATTTTACAAATTATTTTCTTTGCCTCTTTTGCTGTTTTCAGAATATATTGAATTTCACTAGAAACAGTGATTTCAATCATACTCATCACATAACAGCGGGCAAAAAAAAATCAATAAGATTGTTTAAAAAAAAACAAGAACCATCCTCAATAAAATACCATATAATACAAATCACACATATATAAAATGCTTACTGGTAAGAATATTTTATAACTTAAATTTATAAATACTGTAAATGTTGGCGCTTAAAACTATACACCGAGACAATGTGCAAGAAAAAGTCTGTAATTCAAACAAACACCTTTCCTCAAGGCCAAATGGTATTCTTGAAATTCTTTATATTGAAATTGTCCAATAATAATTTTATTAATACATATTAACAAATTCTTCAGAAGCCGAATTGTGTTCCTAAAAACTTTGGCTTTAAAAATATTAGGTAGAAATTTGGAAGTTCGCTTGGCAAACGTTGTTTAAAAACCAACTGAGAATCATTACAAAGTGTCCCCTTTTTTACATTTTAGATAGCCAGTGTAATGTCCAGATGTTGTGGTAGGACTATCATCGAAAATTATTGCTACTGCTACAAAAGTACTTCCTGATATTGACAGTTGACAAAATGTTTTATTAAAGTGTCCAATTTTTTTCCATCAGTTGTACAGCGTTGCTTCATTAAAATTATATATATTCTTTATTCATATCTTTGTATTAATAATGTTGATAACATTTCTGATTTGCATTGGCTACATTCCATGTTCTGATTTGCTGCTTTAAGTAGCTTATTGAAAGACACTGATTACAGTCTGGTAATGCAAATATATAAATCTTTCAGTGTCTTTGTTAGTGCTACATGTAGACATACAATTTTCACAATGATGTTCCCATTTGTAACAAAGGCCAAAAAGATTTTCTATTTCAATACCTTCATTTTCTAATATGGTAAGCATATACATTAGAAATTCCTGAGCATCTCGTTGGATATTCTGCGTAAATTGTGTAGACCCACAACATACATCCAAAACATTACGTATATCACAAACACTTTGCATTTTACTTTTATCAGTTCTCAATTTTTCATAAACGCAATCCGATTCTCTATAATTTGCTGTTGCAAACCTTCAAGAAAAAAAACAAGATCGACCACTACATTAGCATAGCAGTTGACACCTGAACTATTTTCAAACTGATAACCGACAATCTCTTCAACAGGGTCCTTTTTCTTTTTGCTTGCAATAACAACGTTATCTTGTTTTTTTCCCTTCTCTATAGCTTCACTACAGATGTTCTCATATCTTCTTTTTCGTCCTACTACACACTTTTCAAATACGGGATATTGACCTAAATTGGGAGCATACACTCTTCTTTAACCTATTATACTCTTTTACACAGTTTACATCTGCAGTAACCTTTGTGTCATCAAAATCAATTGCAAACAAACCAGATAAAGTTCTGACTCAGGACAAAGCAACATATGCCATATCCTCTTTAAACACGGTATTTCCAATGTTCACCAAAGCACTGTCTACACTTAAACTTCGAGATGAATGAATAGTCACTGCATATGCCAGAGAAACTGGAAACAGTTTTTTACAGACATATAAATCTTTAACAAGCAAAAAACGAACTGAACAATCAATTTGTTTTACTTCTTCAAACCTGATCAAATTGAATTTAAAAAAATGAAATACCTTCTTTATTCGGATAATTATCAAAATCCACAACTTTGCCCATTGCTCCATTAACGAAACCTTTTTCTACATCCAAATTACGCCTTAAATTACCCGACAGTTTCTACATGCATATAAATTCTCTTCTAAACCAGCAGTTTTAGGTATCAATTTTTCTAAAGAATCCAATTTTGTTATCAACTTTTCTGTCAAAATAATAGTGATTCCTTCATGCTCTATTTTATCAATGGCTTCCATTTTTATTATTTCTTCATTTTCCAGCTTCAAACGTTGTTTATTGAATATAGAACACTCACACAGTGTTGGCATTAAGCAGATTACTGATTTGATTTCTGCAATTTTCATATGCATTTTCTCAGGAACTACATTTTCATTTGGAAACAAATTGGAAAGTAATCGACTCTGCAAAGCTTCTCTGCCATGTTCCGTCAGTACGCCAATTCTTATATCTTGAAGAATAGTTCCATAATCAACAACATTTGCCTGTCCCATATTCGTCATGAGTTCCTTGTATTCAAAATATGACCAAATGTTAACATTTCCAACACTACCCAGAGACTTTCTGGTGTCTTCATGCGCAAGTGTTTTAACCCCTTCCGTGCTGATGACGAGCCTAGGCTCGTCATGCAGCACGGTGCTCGTGTGCTGGTGACAAGCCTAGGCTCGTCATGAGCCGTGGAACGCTCACACGCGGGGCTAATTTCCCCGCTGTGCTGAGCGTTCCATTGCGCGGGCGTGGTCATGACGAGCCCAGGCTCGTCACCAGCACACGAGCACCGTGCTGCATGACGAGCCTGGGCTCGTCATGAGCACAGCGGCGCCGTGCGCGGCCCCCCTCCCCCCGCGCTGTGGGGAAATTAGCCCCGCAGCGAAGGGGTTAAATACTGGTTGTCTTTTAGGGAGTAAGTTTCAGTAGATCTCCAAAAACTATGACATGTTTTCCTCCAAATAAGACATCATACTCTGTTTTAAGAATGTGCTGCATTCCTAAAAGTACAAAAGCAAGCATTAAGTTTGAGACCATGCTTACCTCATCAATAATCAGAGGTTTCATTTTCTTCAGCACTCTAGAAACTTCACAACAAGCTTCTCCAGATAGCTTGTGATATTCCAATTCGTCTTCATGCTCCACAGATAGCATCAATAAACGATGTAATGTAATTCCTTTAACGTTGTGTGCTGCTAACCCAGTTGGAACAGTTACAACACAAGACAAATGTGACTCAGTTGTTTTCTGTAGATAACTGGTGATTACTTTAATTAAGAAACTATTTCCTGTTCCAGCTTGTCCACTCACATACAATCGGACATGTTGAAATGATGTGCATGTACATTCTTTCTTTTCATGAAGAAATCCAGAATCAATCTGTTGTCTCACTTGCTGATATGTTTCTTTCTGTTCAACATTTAGTTGTTCTTCCAAGTTTGCTAAGTCCGTTACATCTTCTTGAGCTTGATGCATTACTGTTTCCACCTCATTCATGGTGATTGCTGCTTCAATTTCAACAATTGGTTGTCCTAGTGGATCTGAAGAACTTTAACTGTTTCTAGCAATCTCAGCTGCAATAGTAGCTTCTTGATCAATTTCATTGTTCAACATTTTCACATAATTTGCAAAAACAGTGCATTGTATGGTATCTTTACAAGCATTGAAGGAATCTTCATAGCTCTGAAATTCTCCAAGTAATTCCAATTCTGAACGCCACGGTTTGAAACAGTTGCAAAAGGGCTAAATAGTAAAATTCGCTTTTATCAGCAGTGTCACAACTCAGCTTCCAGTGATTAATCCAATTTCCTTTCGTTTGTTTGAACAAACATCCTTCGGAACCAATCACTGCATATTTTCCATCGTTGATGTTCTCTGTAGTATTTCATTTAAAAGTGTAGTTTTGCAGCACTTCATAGAGACACATGTTCTCAAGATGATGACTTCTGTTTGGGTAATATGTGTCCAACATATTCGTTTTCAAAATATCTGTACTTTCTGGATCTTTTTCTGCTAAATATTCAATTTATTGAACGGATTTCAATACCCGATTTCGCATTGCAGCAAGACCTAGACTCACCCAAATTATTCTTCTAGATTTGAAGTATAGACTTGCAGAATATAACCGATCTGAGAATTCATATGCTACTATTTTTCGATGGGATAACATCTTCAAACTGAAACTGCATAATTTCTTACTTAGAGTCTTCTCGTGAGAAATCTCTTCCCACATTTCTTTCAATTCCGTCTTTTCTGATTTTGTAATGTAGGACGTTACATATCGAGCAACAGCAATGGAATTGACCGCAACGTACTGAATATCCATGTTAGCATTCCACTTGAACAGAATAACCGGATTGTAGTAATTTATGTATTTTGACTCTTCGCTTCTTCTTAAATTGTAGGTATTTTTGGGAAACTTTCTTGTGATGGTATGTCGCATAGCTGACATAAAACTGTTCACTCTTCCTTTGGATATTACAGGACGTGGAAATGCAAAACGACATTTGGTATAGAACTTATCCATCGACTTTCGTTTGCAGTATTTTCCAAATTGATGACTTTGGAATCGTAGGACTTGTTGTCTTAAGTTTTTTTCTTCTGTGCTTTTAGGTACAGCACATGTGGCATATTCTTCAATAAAAGACATAACAGTATTATCGGAATCTGTTCCGAATTTTGGGGCATCCTTGATCCATATTAGCATATTTATATGAGGAGCACCTCTTGCTTGATATTCCTTTCGCCAAAAGAAATCCACAACTTCTCCAAGAGGAGGATTTTTTTATTGCAGATAAAAGACATCATAGCTTCAAATCTATAATTAAAATACCTGCATACATTAACAGGATCCAGAGAGCACAATTCTCCAGGTGTCTTGTTTTCAATATTTTTTATATGGGAATTCGCCTCTCGAAGAAATCCAAGTAAATCATCCCTAGTGTACTAAGCACCGCTTAGGGTAAGGAACCATGTAGGAGTTCCTAAGTTCCGTAGCATACATTTCAGTTCTCCATGACAACAGTACCAATATTCGTTAGTGCCACGCTGACATGCCATCAGATTAATCAGCTGAGATTCTAAGTAATCATCCCTCTGATGCACCTTATCCATAAAATCCTTTACAGAAACATTTTGCAGATGTACTCCTGTCTTCAATATGCGATTCACTGCATATGAAAGTCCAGACAAGTCACTTTCAAACAAAAGATGAAATATATACGGAATACATTGTTGAAATCTTGGATCTTCTGCATATCATCTTTTTGTCCGATATTGAGATGCAGGAATTAGCACAGGTCGTTCATCATATTGTCCTCCTTTTCTTGTTGGAAACAAGTGCGGAAAACAACGAGCTTCCAAGCTCTCTTCCAATACACTCATGGGACTTCCCTTAACTTTTTTCATGTGGAATAACTCAATAGTATTCCCCATCACTTCTTTTGAATGAAGTGGATGTACACTGTAATGTTCAAAAATTTCTTCACTTCTTGACATATCCACTTTTTCAATTTGACCACTTGACATTTCAGTATCTTCTGCTAAAAGTATTTCTTCTTCTCTCATATAAACATTTTTTCATTGTTTTTATTAAATACAAAGTCCCCTTCTGCACTTTCCTAACATCCACTAACTCTTGCCAGATTTTCTTACTCTTAGTAGGAACGCCATTAACTAGAATGACTAGTGGTTCATTTTCAGGCCACTCTACACCAATAGTTTCAACATTTTTCTTTAAATCTAATGGTAAATATACAACTTTTCCTTTTAATCCTCTCTGTAAATTTGAAGGAGACAATTTACCTGTTTTAGGTTCTGTTAGATTTGGGGGTCTCTAGTTGGCACAGGTAGGTACTTGTCACAAATACGGACACTTTCCTCTAGTCAGGATAGGGGGATTACACTCAGACAGGCTTAACTCAGAGGCAGTGTGTTAAGCATTTGTGACCACATACAGTAACCCAGTGACAACACTACAGATGGACACCACACAAGGTTTTATATAAAAAATAAGTATACTTTATATAGAGTTACCACAAGACCATAAACAACAAAAAATACACAATACTGCTACTTTAAGATGGTAGATTAAGCTTAGTTCAGTTCAATTCTTAGAAGCGACACTTTGCGTCAATGTACCTTAAGTTGCGTTGCCCTTCCACGACAAGCAATGTTGCAGCGAGGGAAATGCGGCAAAGTTCAGCTGCAGAGAAATAAAGACGTGAAGCTCTTCCAGATGCGGCACGCTTCACGGGGGATGCGAGAAGTTCTCGGTTCCATGCTTGGACTGCGGCGGCGACACTCTTGTTCCGCAATGCGACGACAGCAGCTCCAGCGGCGACACTCTCCTCTCAAGATGCATGAAGCTTCCGCACGATGCGACAACTACAGCGGCGACATCCACGATGCGACGTCAGCAGCTCCAATGGTGGCGCACTTCTCGGGGGATGCGAGGTGCTCTTCTTTGATGCGGTGCAGTGCGACAGTTCCAGCGGCGACACCCTCCTTTGGAGATGCGACGGCAGGCACAGCAATGGCGACACGCTCCAACCTCATTGCGAGACTCTTCTCTTGATGCGGTGCAATGCGACAGCTACAGCAGCGACACCCTACATTCGGAATTGCGACAGCAGCAGATGCGACGGCAACATGCTTCCTCTTAGTTGCGGCACGCTTCTCTAGATGCGTTGCAGTGCTGCAGTTCCAGTGGCGACACTCTCCTTCGGAGTTGCGACGGCAGGCACTGCAACGGTGACACGTTTCTTCTTAGATGAGTTGCGCTTCCAGCTCCTTGCGACACGCTGTTCCTCAGAAGTCCCATAACAGCAGTAGGCACTTCCAAAGAACTCTGGGGAGCTGGGTGGTGAAGTCTGTTGTTCCTGAGACTTCAGCAGGAGGCAATCTTTTTTCCACGCCCCTGGATATTCTTCACAAGTTGAAAGCAAAGTACACAAAGTTCCTTTCTCCTTCCTTTGGCAGTAAGAAAACCACTGCAGGCCAATCCCCCAAGCAGCACTTCAGCTTGGGAATAGTCTCTCTTCAGTTTCTTCAGGTTCCTTCCTCAGTAAAGGTTTCTTCTTGTAGTCCAAAAGTGATTTAATTTCTTAGGATCAGAGTCCTAATATTTATACCCCAAAATCCGTAGTCCTCTGAGGGCAGAGGGGCCATTGCCCAGTCCAAACCAGTTCTGGAGCACTCTGTTGACATGACTCATTCTTTCCTTTCACAGTGCAGGGCAGAAACATCAGACGCCCCACAGGAGTTGGAGCCAGCATTGTGGCGGGAAAGCACAGCCCTGGAGCACTTTCTTGACATGAATTCTTCTCTCCTTTCACAGTGAAGGGCAGTGACATCAGATGCACCACAGGGGGTGGAGCCAGCACTGTGGGGGCAGGCACTGTCCTATTCAGGTCCCAGGTGCAACTCTTTCCTCCCATCTAGATGCAGATCTCTCTATTCACCACCTGGCGGATTCACCCTGTCTCCTGGAAACCCCCAGCCCTGTCACTCAAGCTCCAGACAAGGAATACGCAACCTAGCAGAGGCAGGCTTTGGATAGTTAGACAAGAAAATACCTACTTTCTGAAAGTGGTCTTTTCAAACACAGAATGTTAAAATCAATTTCACTAAAAGATTTATTTTATCATTCTAAGTTCAGGCATACTAAACTCGAATTTCTACCATGTACTCTGAGTCAGTTATGATTATAAAATGTGATAATTCTAACAGACCATTCTGGCCTACGGAGAACAGGTAGCGTAGCAATAGTGTAAAACAAAAATGGCTGTAATTCACTATTAGGACATGCCACACACATCAGGGCTTGTCCTACCCTATCCTTACAATGCACCCTGCCCTTCGGCCTATCATAGGGGGGACTGATATGAAGAAAAGGGAAGGTTTGGGGACTGGAAAGTGGGTACACTTGCCCAGTCAGCATGACAGTACTAGACTGCATGCAGGCTCTGCAATGGCAACCATAGACACATGTTATAAGGCTGCTTCTGTGGGTGGCACAACCAGTGCTGCAAGCCCACCAGCAGCATTTGGATTTAAACGCCCTGGCCACAATCAGTGCACTGTACTAGGGTCTGACAAGTAAACCAAAAAGCCAAACATGGAACCACTGATTAATACATCAATTTACAATATGGAGAATATATGCACTTTAGCACTGGTCAACAGAGTCATAAAAAAGCCAACAGCAGGTCAGAAAAAGTATAGGAGGAAGGCAACACGTTCAGGGATGACCCTGCAAAAAGGGCCAAGTCCAACAGGCTCCATACGAACAATAGCCTGCAACGGGTGCACGCATTGAATAAGAATAGACTCATAGCTATTTAAATCTATCAGTTCTGGAGGAATAACAACCAACTCTAGATTATTATGCACAGCACTGCAGGCATTTTATTTGTTATGACAATATGACAATATGACAATATTTACAAATACACTGATCAGAACCCAAATCAAAACAATTCTCTATCAACAAATAAGTTGCAATTTCCTTCCACATATCATTATTTTCTCTTTCACTTTTTAAATACAAATCAACACTCCTAGTCTGATTTTTATAGTGAGTTTGTCGGCAACAAATACAAGAATATTTTGGCCTCTCACCTGAAATAACCTTAAACTTTGCAATTTCACCTTCAACATTTTTTGTACTACTATGTTCAACATTCTCTTCAACATTTTCTTCTATTAATGTCTCAGTTTCTGCACTCTCTTGTTCAGGACCAAAGTAACAAAACTCAATTTCATCACAAATCTTCTTCACATCTGAACCTGACCCACGCAAAAGAGCACTGTTCAACTCATTTAATTTTAGTGCTGGACTTTTTGCATAATACAATTTTCTGACTAACTTCAGCATTTGAGTATGATATACTGCTAACATCCTGAAATGATGAAAAACACTTTGACATACTTTTCTAGAAAGACAAGCCAGAAAATGACCTTGCAAACCAGTATTTTATCTAACTCTGCAAGGGTCTAGTCCTTGCAACATCCTAATCATTTGTTTAATACTTTTTTTTACTATATTCTCGTAGGAAATTACGTAAAAGATCAATAGATTCCTGTTGTACACTACAAATAATACTGCAATCCCAAGCGTACAATGGGGCTTTAGCACGTCTGCCTAGAACTTCATCAGCTATGAGTTCTTCTGCATTTCTGGGAACCATTTTTTCTTTGTCAATTGGACAACCATTTCTAACCTCATGAGCTCGACCATTGGTGTCAACTGCATGCAACAAATCATTGGTCTGAAAATAAGTCTCTTCATTTCAGAAAGGCTCTAAACTTGAACTGTGTTTCCATTCCCCCCAAAAAACATCCCAAAAATTAGTTCTGTTAATTACTCTTTTCTTCTTACTTTTAGCCTTGATTGAATGGATTGGTTTATCTAGTGAACGAATTCAGTTTAAAACTAAAATAAATAGTTTCCTTTTTACTTCAAAAGCCTTTTCAACAATGGATTCAATATGCTTCTTCTTTTTATAAAATAGTAATCTATTTTCATATTTCTTCAAATCTTTCAGCAAATTATGTACTACTCTATTATAAAATATTTTTTGATTCTACATTTGCTTTTTTTCCTCTCCTATTACTTTGATTTGTTTTTGTGGTTGAAGTGTTGTCACTTGTTTCAACATTCTGAACATTCTTTTTGGGTCTAGAAAGATTTTTAATACATTTCTTAGTAGTCTTACCAGAAGATTTTGTCTTTTTGGCCACATTATGTTGCTCATCCAATACTTGTTGTTAAGTTTTCTTCAAGTAACTATCCTTTAGCTCTCTTTTTCTCTGTCTTGATTTTTCAGGCATGATCATTTTATTTTAATGATGATAAACAATATCTGTAAAAAATAAACATGAATGAAAGTATAATAATAACCTTATAAATTATACTTTTCTATCACTATGCAAACATATTCTATATAGATAGTGACAGAGGAATTGTAGACCTTAAATTCAAGTGTGAAGGTGGTTAGATCACTACATGCATAGTGCATAGGAGTTGGAAGCAGTCCATGTCTAAGACCTGGCTTGCTCATGAGTACATGCCTACTGACTGAATAATTGGAGTAGTGGAAGGAAAGGCACTGGATGAATTTATAACTGGTTGAGTTTTACTTTACTGAATGGATTAGTACATAGTACTGAAAGAGTAACTATGGCATTGCAAGAGCAGTGACAGGGTGTTTGCTGCAGTGTAGGTATATTGACTGGGGAGTTGTAGGCCTGAAACACAACTGTAAAAGTGATTAGGCTACTACATGCATACTGCATAGGAGTTTAAAACAATCCATGTCCTAAGGTATGTTTTTAAAAAAAAGCTGAGAAATGTGCGCTGGGTGCATGGATCCGCCGTAAAAAAATAAAAACGAAGTGCGGGCTCTGTGCTTGTTTAGAAATGAGGTGCCTGGGGCGCCAAACCCCGGGGTTTAAAATATTAAATTTGATGAGGGTCCAAAGGGGCCCTGTTGCCCGGGGACTGCCTTCCCTTGGTGCTACAAAATAAACAGATGTGAGGACTAAAAGGTACTCCCCAAGTAAAATACTTGATTAAGGGGTGCTTAAAGACTCCGTCCAGCCCCACGGACCGCTACTCTTAGGGGTTTTGAAAAAAATGGTTTGGAAGGCTCAAAGGTCCCTCTAAGCCCCGGTGATGACCACCCTTTGGGACTTTTTATATTGTGTGAGAGGGGCTGCGTAGCCCCCATTCAGGAGCAGTCGAAGGCCCTGGGGAACACCACTCCCCAGGGCCGGCTCCTGCTGTGTCTCAGGATGCCTACCCCCGGGACACTCCTGTTTGCTATGGTAGGGTGGGAGTCTAGGTTGCAGATCTGTCATAGCAAATTTGAGGGCATATTACCAAGGGCCATTTCAAAGCATTTTTTTAAAAAAGCCAAAAATGCAGGGAAAATGATATCCCCCTCTTTACTAGGCGACGGTAAGATGCATTAACGCATTTAGCAGCTGGTTTGTAACGTCTCGCCTCGCATCTCCAATGAGTGGGAATGCAGGCGTTCCCAGAGGCAAGGTACGTTTTCCTATGACAACATAACATGAAAGAGGGGAGTACGACAATAGCGTTGTATTTAAAAGTTAACCCTGCAATTGAGGAGTGATAGCAAAACTCTCACTAATTGCGGTTTATGCAGGATCCTAACATCTGCTCTGAAGTAGACTTAAGCATGTTTAATATGGGAGGTGGATTGATACTTGAAAACTTGACAACAATAAAAGTTTTTAAGCACTTATATGTCTGCAAACACATGAAGCACACAAATGCTTTTCTCACAATTTTCCCAAATACACACTGGCTCACAGTGTGATTCTAGACAAATAACAGTATCCTTTGCACTTTACCAGAAAACATTAACTAGTCTGGAACAAGTGAGATGACTGCACACATTCCATGGGGCAGATCTACAAGAAAGTGCTGCAGCGCGGCACTGCAAATCCTTTAGCTGCGCCACGCTGCGGCACTTTCAGAGCACAGGAATGTGACATATCTACAATGATATTTTGCATTCCTGTGCTCTCCCCTGCACTAGTGCAGAAACTGCAGCCATGCGCCGGTGCCGGCACCCTTGCACCATGGTACAAAGATGCCCGCGCCATGGGAAGATTCCTTTTGTAAAGGAAGGGGCCTCTTCCTGCACAAAAGCAATCACTGCAGGCATGTTCCTCTTTCAACGTGTGCTGTAGAATACAGCACGCATTGAAAGAGGAAAAAAGACGACAAATGAAAATATTTCTCCTTGTTTCCCTTGCGCAGCAAACTGACGCATTTACAGGTTTACAATTTCTCAGAAATCTGGAAATGCATCACTAGACATGGGTGGTGTGTAGGAACACCCACAGCAACACCAATATTCTGCCCCTAACACACAAAATGTAGTGTGAACAGGGGCTATATTTACAAGCACAAGTTAAGTCACGCAGGGTGATTTTACCTGTGCTTGTAAATATCCCTTAGCAGGCTGCGCCACCGATGCATCAGGTAACGTGATGCACTGGCAGTGCAAGGGGCTTATAAATCTCATAATGTGATTCTAGACAAGCAACACTACTCCCTGGACTTAACCAGGAGAAACACATTAATCGTATTAAAAACAGAAACACTACATATAACTCCTCACAAATTAATAACTTACCTTTCAAATTGATTTGTATATTAAGAAGTATGTCAGTAACACCCTAGATTTTCTTATATAGAATATCTGTACTGCACTACTTAGCAAAACCAAAAAATGGCAAAGTTTCTCTCGCATTCTGCACACATATACATGTAAATATCAAATCACATTGCTTCCCACATTAATTCAAAAGCTAACACACATTTCTAATGGTTACACATTTCAACCATTTCCAATTGACATAAATTTGAACCCTACCCCCAATCTGCTTACTGCCTGTTACCATGGTAACACTACATGGAATACTGAACGAAGCACACAGGTCACAAGTTCAACACACAATGATGCTAATCCAAACAGCAAGGGTGCTTGACTTCTGAAACAATGTTCCACCTTACCTAATGTAATGTTGCATTCAAACAGTTTTTCTTAACTATTAAGAAACATGCTTTTAAAAAATAGAAACTTGCACCCTAGTTTTTAGACTAAAATGTTTTTAAACAGCTAATCATTTCTATTTTTTTTCTAAACCGCATCTTATCCACCATTTTAGAAAAATCTTACTTTTCAAACTGCCATATCATTTACAGAGACCATCTGAGTGCATCCAGACCTCCTTTCAAGATGCATAGAGTGTGGATTGTTGGACACAGCTATATTTTCTGGAGCCAAAGGTACGCAGAAAATAGAGCCATTGACAAAGACCTAGATTTGCCAAATGTAGACATTAAATGGATTGGACAGAGAGGGTTAAAATGGCACCAATAGATGCCATTGGTTAAATCATTTTTACATCTCAAACACCCTGACCTCATAATTGTGCACTGTGGTGGCAATGACCTAAGCACTTTGACTGGGCTAGGTCTGGAAATGCTTGTGAAGGACACCTTTAGAGAATTGATGTCACTTTTCCCCCAAACTGCCTTTGTCTTTTCTAACATATGCCAAAGGTAGAAATGGAACTGGTTCAATCAATTTTGTCCACAGATTGAGAAAGCTAGTAAACATGTCAATAAATCTGTTTCTGCTTATCTCTGAGATTATAGGATGGGGTCCATATACCACAACAATCTGCGTTTCAATATTGATGGCATCTATAGGAGAGACGGTGTACATTTTACAGATAAGGGTGATAGAGTCTTCCTCATCAACTTTAGACTCTGCATAGGTACTTACTTATAGGTAACAAAATCTCTCAATAAACACAACAGCTCTTTTTAGAGCCACCCAAGATCTGAACACATAAGCGTCATGTATATCTGAAAAATCTTACATTTTTTTTGCTTGGAGTCGTGCACCGACGCGCCAGAGTCGTGCATCCAAAGCGTGCACACCTGGGGCCGCGCCGAGCGCTGGGCTTAGTGCCCAAATCCAAATTTTACCTTAACAAAAAAATAGCATCTATCACTCATTTCTATTCTCCCCGGAAGCACATACCCCGGGGCTCCTATATAACGTTTGGGACTGTGAGGGGACCCCCAATGCCCCCACAGTCCCAACCCGCTCCCCGCATCCTTCGGGAGCCGAAATTGCTTTTCCACATGGGGATCTGCTAACAAGCAGCTCCCCATGTGGAAAAGCAATCTGGTTTGCATTTTGAAAGAGAGAACAGGATTCACTACTCTCTCTTTCAATATCCAAACTAATATTGCTATGACAGGGGAGACCCTCGGCTCCCACCCTGCCATAACAAACAGCAGTGATGGTCCTCAGGCCTGGAAGGGCCTTTGAGCCCCCTCAACAATTTTTAAAAAAGCCCCAAGGGGTAGCGGGCCTTTGAGCCCCCACCCAGCTATTTTGCTGGGGGGTGGCAGTTGACCCACCTCCTCACCCAATAATGTTGTAGCCCTGGGGGATGACGATCCCCATGGCTAGGGAGCCCCTCTGGGACACCATAAAACTTAAAACTTTTGCCCCTGGGATTTGGCCCTCCAGAGGCTAATTATTAAAGCCTGCGCTTTGTTTAATTTTTTTATGGCGGAACCATGCACCCAGTGCATATTTCTCTGTTTCTTCAGCAACTTCTTTTTTTTTGCCCTGGGGGTCCTTGTGGGAACCCCTGTGCAGTTCTAGAGGGTCAAAATATTTCTAACCTGTCAAAATATTTCAAACCTACCCCCTTTATACATTTTGAACATTTTGAACACTTTCATTACTTGTTCTTGGTCTAAAAGCGCTGGGATGCCCCCGGGTAGCCATGCGCTATATAATCATGTACTCATTCATTCATTAATTCATTCCACTCATTTCTAGTCCCTCACTTCTACCGAGGCACAAAATGGCTGCCAATACATCCTGGTTTAGAATGTTGACAACCAGTTGATAGCCAATTAGCATTCAGCACGTGATCGGGACGGTGCACTTAGGGTGCGCTCAGGATGCGCGGATCCACTGCAGCCATAGATATATATGTAATTTTAACTGTGATTTTCTCAGGAACTACTGAACAGATTTACACCATTTAAGCAAAAGGCACGAGTCTGAACCAAGGACTACCTCTTTGCCAAATTTGGTGTAATTCCGTTCAGCAGTTCGGGCTGTAGCCGCGATGAACGGTTCCTATGGAAAATTGCATGGGGAAAACACGTTTTGGGACCCCCATTTTTTCTCAGCCCCCACTTCATAATTCACCCCAAGACATTTATAATAGGAGTAGACTGGAGCGCCCCACCTTTTTTGAAAATTTCACGAAGATTCCTCAACCGGCACCAAAGTTATTCCAAATAGAATGTTGCGGATTTCCTATGGAAACTAGGTCCTAACTATAACTACCTACTGGCGACCAGAAGTAGGTAATATATTTTTTCCCAACATAATAAACAACCACAGTGGGTAATAGCAACAGTCCTGTGTCCCAATACCCCCCACACTGCCCCAGGGACCGCCACCCCACAGGGCTTGATACGGGGGGTTCACGGGGCCCTCCGGCAGCCCCAGGGGCCGCGGCGAGTCTCCCGCACTGCCATTGCAAACAGCAGTGTATTCAAAATGGGGGGGCTCTCAGGCCCCCCCAGCCCTGGGTACCACTACCCCCAGTGCATTAAAATGTTATCTGGGGGGCTCTGAGGCCCCCCAGCCCCGGGGACCGCCACACCCAGGGCTCGATTTTAATGTATGCGGGGGGCTCACGGGGCACCCCCGGGGACAACAACCCCGGGGCTATTTTGAAATGGTAGGGGGAACTCTCAGGCCCCTCCAGCCCTGGGGACTGCCACCCCCCGGGGCAAGAATGATACCCCCAGGGCTTTAGACAAATGGGTGGGGGGCTCTCAGGCCCCCCCAGCCCCGGAGGCTGCCAACCCCCGGGCTTCAGAAAATTGGGTGGGGTGGCTCTGAAGCTCCTCCAGCCCTGGGGACTGTCACCCCCAGGGCTTCTCAAAAATGTGGGACGCGGCCCCCTCCTGGAGCCCTCGATGGCACTGGAGCCCACCACCCCCCAGAGCCAGCTCTCCAGGACACTGCTGTTTGCAATAGCAGGGCGGGAGACTCGTGGCTCCCCCCCTGCCATTGAAAACTGCTTTGCTTTATTGAAGCGAGAGCAGAGAAACCTGCTCTCACTTCAATGAAGCAAAGCATGTTAGCTGCTCCCCATGTGGAAAAGCAATGCCCTACTATAGCAAACTGCTTTGGAAGAGAGAGCAGGAAACCTGCTCTCTCTTCCTAAAACCAAAGGAAAACCATGTGGAAAAGCAATGTCGGCTCCCGCAGGATGCGGGGAGCCGGCTGGGACCGTGGTGGGATTGAGGACCCCCAAAGGTCCCCAACGAGGAGGGCCAGCCCTGGGGGATGGGGTCCCCGGGGCTACAAGTTGCCCGGGAGGGTGTCTAGGCAGCCCCCCTCCATAAAAATATTTTTTAAATTAGGTCATGCCCCGGGGGATGGGGTCCCCAGGGCCCAGAATTGTAATTTTTAAATTTGCGGGTGAGGCCCTGGGGGATGGGGTCCCGAGGGCTCCAAAAATGAAAAAGGAACGGGGCTACACTGCCCACCTTCACAATTTTTTTTATTAAAAACGGATCGGCCTGGAGGCCACGCCCCCTTATTGCACAACTCTGCAAACGCACCCCCTGGTGCGTTTGCAAAGGGGGAACAAATTCCCCTTGAATAGTGGGGCTCCCTGGGGGCCAACAAGCCCACCAGGTACCTCCAGTATGCGCCAGGGAGCTGCATTGCAGAGTGGTGTTTTGAGGCCACGCCCTATTTTACACCTCTATGCAACGTAGCTCTGTGGCGCTTACTGGAGGTAGCTGATGGGCTATTTGCACCCCAGGGACCCTCAGTATTCAAGGGGAGTTAATCCCCCAACTTAAAACGCGCCACAGGGCACGTTTGCACAGTGGTGAAGGAAGGGGGAGGGCCTGAGATCACATGTGTGCAAACACGCCCTATGACGCCGTTTAAGTTTGGGAATTAATTCCTTGTCAATACTGAGGGTCCCTGGGGGCCAACTAGCCCACCAGCTACCTTCAGTAAGCGCCACGGCTCTGCGTTGCAGAGTGTTGTAAAAAGGGGCATGGGCTCTGAACACCTCTCTGCAACGCAGCCTCCTGGCGCATACTGGAGGTACCTGGTGGGCTCGTTGGCCCCCAGGTGACCTCAGGATTCAAGGGCACTTTATCCTGCAACTTAAAACGCGCCACAGGGTGTGTTTGCACACATGTCACCTCAGGCCCAGCCAACTTCCCTCACCATTGTACAAATATTCCTCTAAAATCATCCGAACTACGAATTCCGATTTACTCACCTGTTATCAGGAGAGAACCCAGTGTGGCATCTTTTAGCCCAGCACTGACCCTGAAAAGTAATTCTAAGCGTACTTACAGTAACTTGTATTTTCTTCCATAGGAATCCATCGTGTGGTTTTCAGCAGAAAAGTTTCTAAGTGTTGATTTTTGAAACGTACAAATATTCCTCTAAAGTCAGTCGAACTACGAATTCCGATTTAGTCTTCTGTTATCAGGAGTGCCCTCAGTGCTGCTTCTTTTAGCCTAGCACTGACCCTGAAAAGTAATTCTAACTGTACTTACCAATAACTTGTATTTCCTTCCAGAGGAATCCATTTTCTGGCTTTCACCTGAAAAGTTTCTATCTATTTTCACAAAGTAAAAATATTCCAAAAAAATCGACGGTATGACCTAAACGCATTCTTTCAACTGTTTACAGGAGATGCACCAGTGCTGGATTCAAGATCCACCACTGAGTAAGAAAAAGTATCGATAACACTACTTACCTGCTAAGTGAATATCCTCCTTTAGGATAACATTGGTGATTTCATGAGAAAGAATTTCGGTGTCAACTTTTAAAATACAATAATATTCCTTAAAAATCACTACTGTAACCAAAACGCTTTTACTCAACTGTTTACAGGAGATGTCCAAGGACTGCATCTGGGATCCAGTCCTGTGGTTAGAAAAGTAATCCATAAAGTAACTGATTGCATTTAACCCTTTCGCTGCGGCGGCTATTCCGCGCTAACGGGGCGGGGCGGCCGTGCGGCGGCCGCATGCTGGTGACAGAACCGCTCCGTCACCACCCGCGAATGAGCTGTACTGGTGACGGAGCGGTTCTGTCACGACCCGCCCCGCTCAATACAACTGCCGCGCAGGCGCGAAATCAGCGCCGCGCAGGTGCGGCGGCCGGGCCATGACGGAACCGCTCCGTCATCAGCACAGCCCAACCGTAGCTGATGACGGAGCGGTTCCGTCATCAGCAGGGGAGGGGTTAAGTAGAAATTGACATTGAGCTCAATGTTGCATTGTGTTTGAAATTGAGTTGCCCATTGCAACAACTGTAACTAGTGTACTTAAAAGTCTATTACCTATTTGCAAAGTAGTTAAACTAAAGTAATTCATTCTGAGAAAGTATATTTAGTAGTGTAATGTATAATGTTATTGTAAAAAATAAAATATCTAAAAATAAATAGTTTAAAAAATGTAGTAAATCAGTATCAAGCAAATAAATATAACAATTAATACATTTAAAAATTGTCATTTACAAAACCTTTGAAATTCACTGAAAAAACCATAGGTTTCAGACATGTTATAGTTAGGAATTAGCAATTAAAAAACCTTCGACATTCACTGAAAAAAAACATAGGTTTGAGACATGTAATAGTTAGGAATTAGTATTTAACAAACCTTAGAAAATCACAAAAAATAGGTTTTAGGGGTGTTATAGTTAGCTTGACATGTCACTCGTACAAAACCATTGAAATTCCTCCGTTATAGTTAGTTGTACTAACTATAACTTGCTTGCCGGCAATCCACTGCTGATGGTGTCACATATTACATCATTCATGACATGGTCAGTGGCATCACTGATGACATCACTGATGACATCTCAAATGACATCACTGATGACATCATCCACATGACAATCTGATACACCCCATCATACAGTAGCATAACCTCTCAACACTCATTATAAAATATGGAGTACCATGTTTGAAACCACTGACACACCAATACAAGTTTCTAAAAACCCACTCAGTGATTCCGACATCTACACACACTTCTAAACACCTACCTATACATTCACTCATATATGCTGACAAAGATCAATAGAACAATATTAAATATACTTGTACACCTATATCAACATTACACAGCAGGACATATCCTACTCGCTTATGCAGTCATGCTACTCTCTTATGCAAACAATTGATCATACATACATTTACTCAGATACACACTTAAATCAACATAATTTTATTTATTGGTATAGAAAGTAACTTACACTTAGCGAGCTATAAAATCACTATTATAAGTATATAGTTTTCCGTACAGTTATGCAAATAACCACTGATTCTTATATATACTTATTTATATACACCAACTATCACATATAGTGCCTTTTATATTTCAACATTCTTGGACGTGTATCATTAAGAAATGTATTTACTCTTCACCACACCCATAAAGACATTCACTCACCCAAACAACTGTTTTCACATGTAGTCTTAACATCATATACCTACTAAAACAACTATTTACACATCTTTGGACAGTCACACACCTACACCCAACCGCACACACATTCAATCTCTCATATAAATACTCACTTAAATAAATAAAAAATATTATACAGTTTCACATAGGTAGTAACCAACTTCTGCAGTAGTTTACAGAACAAGAGAAAAAGTGAGACATATATTCAAACAGTTTAATCACTATGCCATATCTTCAGTAACATACTTTACATTAGGTACTTACAAAGTCAATCATAGTGGTACTAACGAGTCTTCAATGCAGATCGCTATATATATATATATATATATAATACTTATTTAAATATGGAAGCAAGCCACATTCACTGGATGATGTCATCCATAATGTCATCAGTGATGTCATTTGAGATGTCATCAGTGATGCCACGGACCATGTAATGAATGTTGTAATATGTGACATCATCAGCAGTGGATTGCAGTCGCGCGAGTTATAGTTAGTACAATTGACTATAACGGTGGAATTTCAATGTTTTTGTACGAGTGAAATGTCCAGCTAACTATAACACGCCTAAAACCTATGGTTTTTTCAGTGAATTTCGAAGGTTTTTTAAATGCTAATTCCTAACTATAACATGTCTGAAACCTATGGTTGTTTCTGTGAATTTCGAAGGTTTTTTAATTGCTAATTCCAGTGAATATATATATATATATATATATATATATATATATATATATATGAACACAGTCTCACCAACGTAATACCTCCATCGATAAACGGAAAGAAACAACACTGGAGCCGTGGCCTCGGTATTCGGTGCAGTTTAATCAGAACACAATGTCCTACGTGTTTAGGAGTAGAATTACTCCTTCTTCACGGGCCCGTGATGTCAGAATTGCGAACTTTAAAGCTGGAGAGCTACGTTCGAATCTCGGCATCAGCTCAACATCCTGTGATTCCAGGCAAATCGCTTTGTCTCCCCGTGCCTACCACAAATGAATGTGTTCTTCTGTAATGTAAATTGTGCTCATGCCATCTTGTCGAGTTTGCGCTATATAATATTGCAAGGAAAAATAAAGTAGGGAAACTCGAGTTCACACACTACTGAGCGCGCACTCGTAAGTGCAGCAGCAGTGCACTGTGAATTGGAGCGTTTCACAGGCCTGTCACAGATAAGAAATTCTATCAAAACGAAATCCTACAAAACAATATACTACTGGCCGGCAGCAATTCATACCCAGACAACGTCCGGACCGCTGCTAGTGATTTTATAAAACATTTAGTATGGGTTACTATCTGTATAAATAAATGAAATAGTGTTTGTATAAGTGTGTAGCTGAGTAAATGTAAGTGTGATCAATAGTTTACATAAGTGAGTAGGATGACTGTATGAGTGAGTAGGATGTGTGCTGGTGTGTCAATGTTGATATAGGTGTATAAGTGCATTTGATAGTGTTCTATTGATTTGTAACATCTTGTATGAGTTAACTTATGGATGAGTGCTTAGATGTGTGTGTAGACTTAGGAATCACTGAGGCGGTGTTTAGAAACTTGTATTGGTGTGTCAATGGTTTCAAAAATGGTACTTTGTATTTTATACTGAGTGATTAAAGGTTATACTACTGTGTTGTGAGTTGTGACCCTTGACCCGGTCACTCCACTCATCGCACGGCCCCCGTGTGCCCTGGTCACCGCTGCTGTCTTTTGCTGCCTTCCCCCCTGTGGGCTGCAGGTGCTGCTTCGGCCTCTGCCCTCAGGCTTGCCCCCTTGCTGCTTCATCCCCGAGCCTGGTTTTTCCCGCCCTTGTCTCCCCCCGCTCCCCACCGCTGCTCCCCAGCAGCCCGCCCCCTCCCAATTTGCCATAAATGACAGAGTCCACACACAGTGGGCGTGCTGATTGTGCGCCGAAGGCGTGCCAAAGGCAAGCCCTTGTGCACCCGTCCGCGCCTGGACCGCGCCCGCCAGCCCACATGACGGATTACGGATTTACAACGCCGCCACCCTCCACGCTCTTAACGCCGGTCGGAACCCCACCTGCTACCGAGCCATCCCGAAACGCAGCCACTGACCTTTCACCTGCCAAGCCTGCAAATTCACCTGCCTCCGAACCTGCACCACATCTGCCAAGCCAAGCACCAGCAACAACCACCTCAAGTGCATCCTGCTCAACACCTGCTCTGTCCACAGGCACGCCGTCGAACTCTGGAACCTCCTCCACACAACTTCACCAGACGTCGCCTTCCTCACAGAAACCTGGATGAACGCCTCCTCAGCCCCTGACATCGCCATAGCCATCCCGGATGGCTACAAGATCACCCGGAGGGACCGCGCCAACCAAACCGGAGGAGGCATCGCCATCGTCCACAGAAACACCATCCGCATCACGACCAACTCCGACGACACTCTCACCGCTGCCGAGCACCTTCACTTCCAGATACACACCGACCCCAAGACCACCCTCAGAGGCACTCTCATCTACAGACCCCCGGGACCATGCACACAATTCAGCAAAGCCTTCGCAGACTTTGTCAGTCCGCACGCCCTCACCTCCTTAGACTACATCCTCTTAGGGGACCTCAACTTCCACCTGGAGAACAACAATGACAGCAACAACGCTGCCCTGCTGGACAACCTCGCCAACCTCGGACTCAAGCAACTGGTGAGCACCCCCACCCACTACGCTGGCCACACGCTTGCCCCATCTCCTCCAGCAAGCACATCTCCTTCAGCCAGTCCACTGGACTACACTGGACAGATCACAGCTGCGTTCACTTCAACTTCAGGAGAACCACGACCCACCACCACCCACAACAGGTTCCCTGCAGAAGCTGGAGCAAGATCACCGCCGACCAGCTCACTACCTCCCTCAGACCGAACCCTCCCACCAACATGACGGACCCCAACGAAGCAGCCTGCAACCTCACACAGTGGCTCACCAACTGCGCCGATGACCTCGCACCACTGAAGAACCCTCCCAGCAGACACGGCAGCAAGAAAGCTTTGTGGTTCCCCAACGACCTCAAAAACTCCAAGAAAACCTGCTGCACCCTCGAGAAAGCCTGGCGACTTGACCAGACAACAGAAAACATGACAGCCCTCAAGAACGCCACCCGCAAACACCACCAGCTGATCCGCACCACCAAAAGGACAACATTCAAAGAGCATCTGGACAACAACACCCACAACAGCAAGGAACTCTTCTGCATCGTTAAAGAGCTCTCCAACCCCAGCACCTGCAACAGCGACATCACATCGTCGCAAGACCTCTGCGACTCACTCGCCTTGCTCTTCCACCACAAAATCGCCGACATACACAACTGCTTCGGCGCACAGACCACGCACCCAACCACCGAACCAACACCCTCCACCACAACCCTCTGCACCTGGACCCCTGTCAGCACCGAAGACACCTTCCGCTTGATGAACACCCCAACTCCGGAACATCATCAACAGCTCCTTCGCATCCGCCACCTTCCCGGAGAGTTGGAAACATGCTGAGCTGAGCGCCCTCCTGAAGAAACCCACCGCGGACCCCACGGCCCCATCTCGCTCCTCCCCTTTCCGGCCAAAGTCATCGAGAAGACCGTCAACAAACAACTCTCCGCCTTCCTCAAGACAAACGAATCCCTTGACCCCTCAGAGTCTGGTTTCTGAGCAAACAACAGCACCGAGACCGCTCTTATCGCAGCTACCGACGACATCAGGTCCCTGCTCAAAAACGGGGAAACTGCTGCCCTCATCCTCCTAGACCTCTCAGCAGCCTTCGACACCGTATGCCACCGCACCCTGATACAGCGCCTCAGCAACACCGGTATCCAAGGAGCTGCCCTGGAGTGGATCATCTCGTTCCTCGATGGAAGAACCCAGAGAGTCCGCCTCCCCCGTTCCGATCCGCGGCCACTGAAGTCATCTGCGGTGTTCCGCAAGGATCCTCACTCAGCCCCACCCTCTTCAATGTCTACATGAGCCCTCTCGCAGCCATCGCATGCCAACACGACCTAAACATCATCTCCTATGCCGACCACACCCAGCTGATCCTCTCCCTCACCAACGACCCCGCCACCGCCAGAGCCAGCCTCCAGGAAGGAATGAAAGACGTTGCGGAATGGATGAAGCTCAGCCGTCTGAAACTGAACTCAGACAAGACGGAAGTCATCATCCTGGGACCATCCCCTTCTGCCTGGGATGTCTCCTGGTGGCCCCCTGCCCTGGGCACAGCACCCAAGCCAACGGACCATGCATTCAACCTGGGGTTCATCCTGGACTCCTCCCTCACGATGACCCAGCAAGTCAAAGCCGTCTCGTCATCCTGCTTCAACACCCTGCGCATGCTCCAAAAGATCTTCCAGTGCATCCCCACCGAAACCAGGAAGATGGTCACCCAGGCCCTGGTCACCAGCCGCCTGGACTACGGGAACACCCTCTACGCTGGAACCACAGCCAAACTCCAGAAAAGACCCCAGCGCATACAGAACGCTTCTGCACGACTCATCCTGGACATACCTCGTCACAGCCACATCTCTGCCCATCTGAAAGACCTGCACTGGCTCCCCATCAACAAGAGGATCACGTTCAGACACCTCACCCACGCACACAGGGCTCTCCATGAAATGGGCCTGAAATACCTCAGCAGCCGCTTCACATTCTACACACCCACCTGCCAGCTCCGATCCGCCAGCTTCGCCCTCGCCTCCATCCCACGAATTCGCAAATCCACTGCCGGAGGAAAATCCTTCTCCTACCTGGCGGCCAAGATATGGAACTCCCTCCCCACCCACCTACAGCTGACCCAGGACCATCTATTCTTCAGGAAACAACTCAAGACCTGGCTGTTCGAGCAGTAGGGACTCCCCCCTCCCAGCGCCTTGAGACCCTAGAGGGTGAGTAGCGCGCTTTACAAATTTGTTTGATTAATTGATTGATTGTGATAAGGTGTATCAGATTGTCACGTGGATGATGTCATCAGAGATGTCATCAGTGATGTCATTTGAGATGTCATCAGTGATGTCATCAGTGATGTCACTGGGCATGTCATGAATGATGTAATATGTGACATCATCAGCATGGGGCTGCGGGCGCGCAAGTTATAGTTCGTATAACTAACTATAACGGAGGAATTTCAATGGTTTTGTATGAGTGAAATGTCCAGCTAACTATAACACCCCTGAAACCTATGTTTTTTTCAGTGAATTTATAAGGTTTTTTTAAATACCAATTCCTAACTATAACTTGTCTGAAACCTATGTTTTTCTTGGTGATATATATATATATATATATATATATATATTCACTGAAAAAACCATAGGTTATAGACCATATATAGTTAGGGATTCGCATTTACAAAACCTTAATTTACTCGCACAAAACCATTGAAATTCGCATATATAGTTAGTTGCAATAACTATATATCGCGCACCCGCAATCCACTGCTGATGATGTCACATATTACATCATTCATGACATGGTCAGTGACATCACTGATGACATCACTGATGACATCTCAAATGACATCTCTGATGACATTTCAAATGACATCACTGATGATATCACTGATGACATCTCATTTGACATTACTGATCACATCACTGATAATATCATTCATGTGATAATACGATGAACCTCTTCAGACTCTAATATAACCTTAGATACAATCAGTGTAAACAGACACTCACAGATTGTCACTCATCCATGGAGTTACTCATACATCTAGTCAGTCATGAAAAGAATCAATCACTCCCCTATTTCCTCAACTATACAGTTATACACACCTTACTTATTCAAACATATACTACCACATATTTACTCTCTTATACAATCCCTGATTCATGTTCACAATGATCCATACAGCCACTCACACATTCACTGGCTCTTATGCACAGTTATTTATATATATCAACTCTCACATGTACTGTGTTTTACATATGTACCTACTTTGACATGTAGCACTGAGATATCCATTCACTCACCAATACACTCATGCACACAGTCAACTGCCCATGCAGCTGTTTCCACATGCGCTTTAGAACCCATACATCTAGTGAATCAACTGCTCACACATCTATGCACAGAGTCATACACCTCCCAGCCACTCACACACATACTCAGTCTCCCATACAAATACTTGGGCAACCAATCAATAACCCATATAGTTACTCATATAGCTACTGATCAACACATGCAGCACTTTACAGAACAACAGATATAATGATGCTCAAATTAAGACAGTTTAGTCACTAACCCATGCACTCAGTGAAACACATTTAATCACTCTCTCATACAGTCAGTCATGCACCTACTAAATCCTTCATCCAGACACTTATACATCCACTCATTCTTCAATATGTAAGACATATTTTAACTTTACAGAAACATACAGTCACTGGATGTTGTCATCAGTGATGTCATCAGTGATGTCATTTGAGATGTCATCAGTGATGTCATCAGTGATGTCACTGACCATGTCATGAATAATGTAATATGTGACATCATCAGCAGTGGATTGCGGGTGCGCGATATATAGTTATTGCAACTAACTCTATATGCGAATTTCAATGGTTTTGTGCGAGTAAATTAAGGTTTTGTAAATGCGAATGCCTAACTATATATGGTCTATAACCTATGGTTTTTTCAGTGAATTTCAATGTTTTTTAATAGCAAATATCAAAAGCTGTAAAATGTCAAGTACGTGGTAGGTAAAAACATTTTTGTATTTATGCACGCTGATGTGCTTTGAACGCTGCTCCCCCCCCTCCTCTTTTCTTTTAGGAGTATTCTCTCTTTGCAGATAGTGAAGGGTAAGTAACGTAAGCCTTTGCCCCCGTTGTAACCCGTCGTGCCTGCTTCCCTCTACATTTGATTGATTGTTATCCAAGCATTTACTGTATTAGAATTGGGTGCTCTCATGCTGACGCCAGCTTCAATCTGAAACATCCAGAAACACTGTAGACTACCAATCCAATCAGTTCCGGTGGAGCCCCAACGTGACCCGGTAGAGAAGAACTTGACCTCCCCTCTTTGACTGATTGTTCTTGTTGCCTGTCCCTTCTGTTGTCATTTAACAGAACTTTTTGGACTGCTGAAAGGGATTGTATTCCGACCGCTGGTTGGTGGAGACATTTTGACTATATTCTGGACCTGCGTTGTCGCGTAATGCGTAATATGACGCGCCGCGTCAGCGCACCCGGAAGTGCTCCGGTGCGCAAGGCGCAGCTTCCCGGAAACGATCCAGAGCGCGGCGCGCAGCGCGTAACGTAAGCATAACAGGTCATGTGACTTGTTAATAAAACTTTTCATTAGTTCATTTTACTTTTGTTATTCTAATGATGAAAGGCTTGGTTATATGACCTAAAAATAACGCTTTTCATATCTTTCGAACATTTTTTTTTTCCCAAATGATGAAAGCCCCACCTTTTTTTTCTCGCTCTGACTTGCAAAGCAAAGGACCCAGATGCATTTACAGTTTATCACTAACAATGTTCCAGGCTAATGTATTTTCCCGGGAAATTTACAACTGTCCTGCAAGTAAAATATTCCTATTTCGAGAAAAAGGGCATTTCTTCGTCCCATGAGGGAGACGTGAGCAAAAGAGGCTCGGCCTGCTGTCTTAGTCACTGATAGGCAAGAATATCGGATTCTTATCGATCACTTTATGTTGCAGGAGTGGAAAACACAACAGCCCTTGACCATTTATCTTTACTGCGTTCCTGCGTATTATACCTTTTAACCGTCATGTAATCGGGCTGTTTTATTTCACTTGCCTTTTACTGATTCGAAAACAGTGGCTATTATTCAAAACTTTACCAAAAAAGGTACTACTACCATGTTTTGTTTTAAAAACCTTTATTGTGAAAATGTCAGTATACAAATACGGGCCTATAACCACGTGGGCCGGCCACGGAGCAAACTGGAATCGTATATGATGAGGGGACATTTACACTGTAGAAGAACGTAACGGGCGGGTCATTAAGTTGCAAGAAGTAAGGTGTCAAACAGTTGCGGAATCAATGGACGTACATTTTATAATTAAAGTACGACAGGGCCAGTTACAATAAAATTATCTAGATATACATTTGCGGGCAAGTACCATGGGTGACGTTAATTCGAACTTTCAATAGTACAGTAATCAATAACACATCAGAACTTAATATCAATAGGGATGTCCAAATGTTCAATCAGTACTCGTCTCCACCCGCCATGTGCTTCAAAACTGCATATGTATCTCATGATATCAAGGTTGGGCAACCAGTACACAACAAGGAGTTACGAGTCCCATTTATACCGGCGCCATTTTGGGCGAGGCCGGGCAGGTCCAGGATATAGTCAAAATGTCTCCACCAACCAGCGGTCAGACCAGAACCCCTTTTGGCAGTCCAAAAAGGTTCCGTTAAATGACAACAGAAGAGATAGGCAACAAGAACAATCAGTCAAAAGAGGGGACGCTTTCGTGAATGGGGCCCATGCCCTAGCAGGCAAGCGTCCGAGTTCCAAGGTGTCCCAGGGCCATTTTAGTGGACCAGGCCAAAATCCAAAGAGCCGGCCGCCATTTTGAAAGTCTTGTTGCAGCCGCCTTTCGCTGCACCGCAAAAGTAAATGCAACTCAGCTGAATGGGGGTGAGGCACTGTGCCGCAAGAGCGGGCGCAATGCAGCTGGAAGGCGAGTGAAACGCTAAGGGGCGCCCCACTGCAGATGAGGTGCCTCCACCTGGGGAAGAGGGAGAGGCCCGTTTGCGCTGCCTCCCCCCCTCCCCCGCGGGCACCCCATGCCGTCTTTTGGCGCAGCATTGTAGGATGGCCACACCAGTGAAACTTGCTGGACACCACCTCGGTGCCATCCGGATCTCAGCGCGTTCGAGTCACTGTACCGCAAGAGTGGGAGAAACTCAGCTGGACACGCCGTCTTTCGGCGCAGCATTGTAGGATGGCCACACCAGTACGGCAGCTTGCTGGACACCACCTCGTTGCCATCCGGATCTTGTCGCGTTGTGCTGCCTTCGGCGTACTGTAGCAGCAAGAGTGACCGCAACTCAGCTGGACACGCCGTCTTTTGGCGCAGCATTGTAGGATGGCCACACCAGTGCGGCAACTTGCTGGACACCACCTCCGTGCCATCCGGATCTCGGCACGTTGTGCTGCCTTCGGCCTACTGTAGCAGCAAGTGCGGGCGCAACTCGGCAGGACGGCGAGTGAAACGCTAAGGGGCGCCGCACTGCACATGAGGTGCCTCCACCTGGGGAGGCGGAAGAAGGCCGTTCGCGCCGCCTCCCCCCGGGCACCCCACGCTGTCTTTCGGCGCAGCATTGTAGGATGGCCACACCAGTGCAACTTGCTGGACACCACCTCGGTGCCATCCGGATCTTGGCGCGTTGTGCTGCCTTTGGCCTATTCGCACATCGGTCCGCTACTGATGCCGCCTCATGGGCCAACGGGTTTTGTATGCTTTTTATAACCCAAAGCCGCATAACAGGTCATGTGACTTGTTTATAAAACTTTTCATTGGTTCATTTTACTTTTGGTTTCCTAATGATGGAAGGCTTGATCATATGACCTAAAAATAACACTTTTCATTGGATTAAAACATTTTTTTTTTCCCAAACGATGAAAGACCCACCTTTTTTTTTCTCACTCGGCAATCAAAAAAGTTTCTGTTAGATGACAACAGAGGGGACAGGCAACAAGAACCATCACTCAAAAAAGGGGAGGGCAAGTTCTTCCCTACCGGGTCACGTTGGGGCTCCACCGGAACTCATCGAATTGATAGTCTACAGTGTTTCTGGATGTTTCAGACTGAAGCTGGCGTCAGCATGGGAGCACCACCATCTCGTAGCTCCGTCATGGCCATTCCGCAAGCAATCATTTCAGCTGCTCCCCACCGGAAGCCTGCGGGAGTCGGGGCCCCCCAAAACTTTTGTAGAATCTTCAAGGCTGAGGGGACGCTTTCGAAAATGGAGCCCAAACCCTAGTAGACAAGCGTCCGAGTTCCAAGGTGTCCCAGGGCCATTTTAGTGGACCAGGCCCAAATCCGAAGAGCTGGCCGCCATTTTAAGAGTCCTGTGGCAGCCGCTTATCGCTGCACCGCAAGAGTGGGAGCAACTCAACTACATGGTGAGTGAGACGCTGTAGCCGCAAGAGCGGGCGGTAAACAGCTGAATGGCGGATGAGGCACAGTGTAGCAAAACCTGGGGAGGCCCATTCACGCTGCCTCCCCCCCCCCTCCCCCGGGGCGCCCCACCCGTTTTTCGGAGCAGCATTGTAGGATACCAAAACCAGTGCGGCAACTTACTGGACATCACCTGGGTGCCGTCCAGATCTCAGCGCGTTCTGCTGCCTTGGGACTATTCGCACAACAGACCGCTACTGACGAGGCACAGTGCAGCAAAAGCGGGCGGAAAACCGCTGAATGGCAAGTGAAACGCTAAAGGGGCGCCCCACTACAACAGACGAGCCTACACCTGGGGAGGCCCGTTCACGCCCCCTTCCCTCCCACCCCCCCCGGGGCGCCCCACGACGTTTTTCGGAGCAGCATTGTAAGATACCAAAACCAGTGCGGCACCCAGGTGACATCACCTGGGTGCCGTCCAGAACTCAGCACGCTGTGCTGCCTTGGGACTATTCGCACAACAGACCGCTACTGACCATTGTTGCTTCTGTTTTAATAAAAAAAAATTTAAGGTGTTTACTGTTTTTGTTGCGATGTATATATTTATAAGTTATTAAAGTGTCATAATCCTACTACTTTGTTGGAGTGCTATATATTTTTAATGTGACACATAATTGTGAAGACTTTGATGTACAAAAAGGCATCCCTGGAATCTTCCGCTTCAGGCTCGGTCCCACACACCCTCACAGTGAGAATCCCCTCCCCAATCACAATACAGGATGGTTATCAGATAGTAGGAACGTGTGTGGTGTGACGGATCTCATCGGGTGGGGGCCTTGATCTACTGTAACTCCTTTGAAGAGGGGTGATTCTTTACAGTTGAGGCCATAAACTACATCCGCAGGGCTACGTGATAGCCTGAGACCGGCCTGGACAATCAGACACAAAGGAAGAGGAATGTCAGAGGGTGCGGTAGTGAATAGGGTGAAAGGGTGGTGTCGGGCGGGCACAGGGTGTGATTCTCAGGGAAGAGCAGCGCAGATGGGGGGAGGTTTATGGCCCATGCATAAGACAGAGAGTGGGGGTGACCAGTGTGTGGGGGAGATGCTTGCGAGGGTGGGGAGCCATGCTGAGGATCGGCGGCGTGCAGAGAGTGGGTCTGGTCAAGGCATCTAAAATGGCTGCCGTGCACGACAAAAGTGTGGCATTAGAAAAAAAGCAAGATGGCGCACACAATATTTATCAATACGGATTAATTTATAACAAATATTTTTAACAATATATTTACTCGCAGTGTAAAAATGGCGGTCAACACTTCCTAATTTCCTAAGAATCGAACGTTAACAGACGTCACGATCGGCGGCGTGCAGAGAGTGGGTCTGGTCAAGGCATCTAAAATGGCTGCCGTGCACGACAAAAGTGTGGCATTGGAAAAAAAGCAAGATGGCGCAGACAATGTTTATCAATACGGATTAATTTATAACAATTATTTTTAACGATATATTTACTCGCAGTGTCAAAATGGCGGTCAACACTTCCTGATTTCCTAAGAATCAAACAGACATCACGCAGCAAAAAAAAAAAAAAACGCTCACGCGCAGCCGCTGGAAGACAAGTATCAACATATATGAGCATCCTCAGCCACCCTCAGAAAACATAGGGGGTCAGGATACGTCTCCAGTACCCCCTTATACCCATTTCTCACATTGTTTTTCCTCCATCTTGTAATTTAATTAAAACGAAACACAAAATGGCGAATTCCCGTTTCGCGTCCCGATTCGCTACCCAGTTCGCGAACCGGAAAGCGCTCCTTCCGCAAAAAATCAAATTTTTTTATTTGCCCCACGGGACCCTTTAATAACCCCAACATCATTCCTAGGGGGTTAAGAAGGGTCTACCTTGCCCCCTTTTATTAAATTCGCCCTTCGTTTTTCTCCTCTTCTTGTCTCTCGATCCTACCGAGAGACAAGATGGGGGCCGCACCGGACTGTTTAGAATGTTGACAGACGCCGGAGAGCCAATCAGCTTCGCTTCGCAAAGCTCCGTTACGCGAAAAGTTCACGAACCGGAGCGCTCCCTGGGACGCTGTCACAGATATATCTGTTTTTTAAAAGGTTAATTTCTCAAAATCCACTGTAGCACATATATTGAGACCCAGCAAAGGCACATCGGGCTAACAGTCCCTACAATTTTGCCAAGTTTCGTGCAAATCCATTCAGCCGTTCGAGCTAAAAGTGAGGCCAAACGCCCTATGGAAAAATGAATGGGAAAAACGCGTTTTGGGACCCCCCTTTTTTCTCGGCCCCCCCTTGACGAAACCCCCCCAAATTTTCTGGGGCTGCTCAGAAACAAAATGTGCCATTTTCCTGAAAATTTCAGCCGATTCTGTCCACAAACGCCAAGTTATTAGGCATAGAATTTTCAAAAGTTCCATAGAGAAAAAATTCTAACTATATATACCTATATCAGTGATGTCACTGACCATGTCATGAATAATGTAATATGTGACATCATCAGCAGTGGATTGCGGGTGCGCGATATATAGTTAGTGCAACTAACTATATATGCAAATTTCAATGATTTTGTGTGAGTAAAATAAGGTTTTGTAAATGCTAATCCCTAACTATATATGGTCTATAACCTATGGTTTTTTTAGTGAATTTTCAAGGATTTGTAAATGCTAATTCCTAACTATATATGGTCTATAACCTATGGTTTTTCAGTGAATTTCAATGGTTTTTTAATAGCAAATATCAAAAGCTGTAAAATGTATTCTTCTTTTAAATGAAAAATATATTTTATATGTTTTTATTATAATTGTTTTATGCATCTGCCAAACCCTGACCTCTTAATAGTGCACTGTGGTGGAAATGATTTGGGCACTATGACTGGGGTTGGTCTGGAAATTCTTTTAAAGGACACCTTCCATCAATTGATGACACTTTTTCCCCAAACTGCCTTGGTATATTCCAATATATGCCAAAGACAGAAATGGAACTGGTCCAACCAATTTTGTCCACAATTTGAGAAAGCACGGAAACATGTGAATAAATCTCTTTCTGCTTACATGAGAGACTTTAGAATGGGTTCAATATACAACAATAACTTGCATTACAACATGCAAGACATCTACAGAGGAGATTGTGTGCACTTCTCAGATGAGGGGAATAGAATATTCCTCCTGAATTTAAAACTTTGCATTGGAACCTACTTGTAGGTACCTAAATCAGCCACAGAACCCAATAGCTCATTTCAGAGCTACCCTACCTCTGATCATTCCAAACGTTTATCTTTTTCTAACTTTTTTCACTGTTTTTCACCAAAGTACGCTCCCCGGTTCGCTTACCGGTGCGCGTACCGGGCGTTCCCCCGCGAAATTTTTCAAAGTTTTTTTTGCCTATATGAGCGCCCTAAGCCCCCCTTAGAAAACCTAGAGGGTCACAAAGTATCGACCGTGCCCCCTTCTACCCATTCCGAACATTGTTTCCCCTCCATCTTGTGTCTCAATTCTACCGATACACAAAATGGAGGACTCCCGTAACGCTGCCGGTTCGCGTACCGGTGCGCGCACCGGTGAGCGCTCGCTAGAAAAAGATGGGAAAGTAACCTACAGAAAAACCACTGAAGACACTTTCATCAAATATAGAATAGGCCCTACTACATAGCAGTCCCTACCATTTACCCAAATTTGATGGAATTCCATTGAGAAAATTATGTTGTAGGACTGACTAAATATCCTGAGGTAAATTACATGACAGAAACACATATGAAGTGTTAGAATTGACAACCAATTAAAATGTTACTTTCATTTTCTACTATTATTTCATGACATTTGATTGGTTATGTACCTGAATATATATAAAGAAAGAGAGAGAAACACAGCCATTTTGACTACTACTTCCTGAAGTACATTTCCAGAGCATTTTGACTGTGAACTTTAACTTCTTTTTCAAAGGTAAGATATAATTTTAAAAATTTGAAAGGAGAACAATGTTATGCACATTAAATTAAATAAGGAAAACGTTTTCAGATAGTTACATACTGTCCCTCTATAAGAGTTAGTCATTGAGAAAGACTTAATTATTTAAATAATTGACTGAGTTAGGCTTCTGTGGTATAATTATGAATTTACTTAGGCTTCATCACAGGCACTTTTTAATAGTTTTACTTCCTGCCTGAAACCATGCACTGCCCAAAGATTACTTCACTGTTAAAAACTCACAAACACCTGTCTGAATTTAAACCCAACAGAGCCCTATCTCCACTGATATATTTTTTGTAATGCAATTTACAGCAAGAAAATGGAAGCACAGCCAAAAGAAAATACAATTTCATTTGAAATTAAGATTGAAAGCAATCCAAACCAAGAAAAAGAAGAACTAGACTTTATGGATGAATCAGTAGACCAAGAATTATTAAAATGTGCTGAAGAATGTGAATGTGATTCTTGGAATGAAAAGGAGGACATTCCTGATGATTTAATGCTACAAATTCTCTTAGATTATGAAAAATCAGAACAATAAATTTAAATTTTAAAAGTTAAAATTGTTTGAGACATTATTCTTTTTAATATGAAAATCATGAAATAGTACCCAAAAAGATAACATAGAAAATGAGACTTAAAATATACTGTGCAACTTTTTTGTGTTACATAGTAAGTTTGCTCATAGTTACTTCCTTTCTCCCACTATATTATCTCCAATGTGTATTTAACATCTCTTTATCATCTCCTGCCTCCATGTTCTTTCTGCTTTCCTCACAAACTATGCTATGAATTCCATATACCACAATAACTTCTGAAACAACATGCAAGATATCTACAAAGAAAACGGTGTATATTTATTTTTAGACTCTCCATTGGTACCTTCATGTTGGTACTTAAATAAAAAAATAAAACAATACAACAAAAAGAACAATCAATAAACATACAATATTTGAACATTCTTTCATTCTTTTTTCCGTATATTACGCTCCCCGGACCGCTTCCCGGTGCACGTACCGGGCGCTCCCCCCGCAAAAAAAACGATAATAAAATTCTTCTTTTTTGCCCCGCGGGGCCCTTTTAAAGCTCCCTCATCAAACCTAGGGGGTCAGGGAGGATGTACTCTGCCCCCTTATGCTCATTTCCCACTTTGTTTTTTCCACCTCTTGTGTCTCGATCCTACCGAGACACAAGATGGCGGCCGCTCCAGACTGTTTAGAATGTTGACAGTCACCGGGGAACCAATCCGCTTCTCCTCGCGAAGTTCCGTTACGCGTCAGGTACGCGAACCGGGGCGCTAACCGGGACGCTGTCACAGATATATCTGTTTTTTCAAATGTTAATTTCTCAAAATCCACTGGAGCACATATATTGAGACATAGCAAAGGCACGTTGGGCAAACCAAATCTACAATTTGGCAAGTTTCGTATAAATCCATTCAGCCGTTCGAGCTAAAAGTGATTCCAACCGCCCTATGGAAAAATGAATGGGAAAAACGCGTTTTGGGACCCCCTTTTTTCACGGCCCCCCTTGATGAAACCCCCCAAAATTTTCGGGGGCTGCTCAGAAACGAAATAGGCCATTTTCCTGAAAATTTCAGCCAATTCCGTCCACAAAAGCCAAAGTTATTCGACATAGAATTTTCAGAAATCCCAAAGGAAAAAAATCCTAACTATATATACCTTCTGGCGACCGCCAGTAGGTAATATATCTATATATATATCTATATATATCTATATATATATATATATATATTCACTGAAAAAAACATAGGTTTCACACCAGTTATAGTTAGGAATTAGCATTTAAAAAACCTATTAAATTCACTGAAAAAACCATAGGTTTCACACCAGTTATAGTTAGCTGGAAATTTTACTGACATAAAACCTTTGAAATTCCACGTTATAGTTAGTTGGACTCACTATAACTTGTGCGTGTAATGCACTGCTGCTGACGTCACATATTACATCACTCATGACATGGTCAGTAACATCACTCATGACATCACTGATGACACCATCCAGTGAATGTGTGTCTTTCTGAAAAATAAATATGTTTTATATGTGTATATGTAAAGGTCGATGGAAGAATAAATGTTTAAATAAGTGTCTTAATGGATGTTTTAAAAAAAAAAAAATTGATTGGTTAACTGGCTTATTAAGTGTTTCTTAGTGAATACATATATTAGCGAGTATTGTTTAAATATTTAAATGTTTGTATCAGTGTTTCACTTTGTGTATAAGTGGCTGCATGGGTTGGTGAGTAGCTACATGTGTGTGTATATGGGTTATTAGATTTTTTTTAGTATCAGTATGAGTGTCTGTATGGTTTGGTGGGGGTGTTTCTTAGCACATAGATGCATCAATGACTGACTCACTGTTTATATGTGTTTTGAAGGCAGCATATGTGCAGGACTGTATGGGTGGATGAGTGTGTATATGTGTGTGTTAGTGAGTGAATGACTGTCTCACTAGTGTCTTTATCAGTAACTACATATGTTGTAATCTAGTATATGTGAGTATTGATGTATATAAGTGAGTATATGTGAGAGTGAGATATTGAAAGAGTTCCTGTTTAAATAAGTATGTATTTCTATAAGTGATTGTTTAAGAGATTAAGTATGTGTAAGTTTCCTTAGAAGTAATGTGCTAGTGTGTGTATAGCTGTATATGCAAATAAATGGATGTTCGATAGTTTATTTGCATGTGTGAGTATGTGTGTGAGTAACTTTTGGATGACTGTCAGTGTGTAACAGGATGTGTATGTGTATCACTACATATGATGAGTGAGTATATATATGAGTGACTATATAGAACTGTTGGTGAATTAGTGGATGTATATATAAATGGTGGAATTACTGAATTGGTTGTTGTAACTGGTATGGGTATCTCCACTTTTTTGAAAATGTTAGTTTCTATATTTGAATATGTGTTTCAAGGGTTACTTTACAGTGAAAGGAGGTCTGTCACTCTGTCACAAGGATGGTGTCCTCAGTGATGTCATGAGTGATGTCACTGACCATGTCATTAGTGATGTAATATGTGACGTCATCAGCAGTGCATTACACGCGCAGGTTATAGTGAGTCGAACTAACTATAACGTGGAATTTCAATGGTTTTATGTCAGTAAAATTTCCAGCTAACTATAACTGGTGTGAAACCTATGTTTTTTTCAGTGAATTTAATAGGTTTTTTAAATGCTAATTCCTAACTATAACTGGTGTGAAACCTATGGTTTTTTCATTGAATTTCATAGGTTTTTTAAATGCTAATCCCTAACTATAACTGGTGTGAATCCTATGGTTTTTTCAGTGAATATATATGTTTATTATTATAATACCTTTTTTTAAAGTATATTCATTTTTTTTATGTTTCACCCTGGAGCGCTCCCGATGCGCGCCCCGGTGCGTGTACTGGGCGCTCCCCCCGCAAAATGTAAAACATTTTTTTTTGGGGCATATATGCCCCTCCTAAACTCTCCTAAGAAAACCTAGAGGGTCTGGGGGTGTCTACTGTGCCCCTTTTTACCCATTCCCAATGTTGTTTGTCCTCCATCTTGTGTCTCAATTCAACCAAAACACAAAATGGCGGACTCCCGTAGCGCTCCTGGTACGCGTACCGGGGCGCGCACCAGTGAACGCTCCCAAAAAAATGGGGGAAACGAAATGACATAAAAACCACTGGACAGACTTTCACCAAATATAGCATAGACCCTACTACATACCAGTCCCTACCATTATCCCACTTTTTATGGTATTTCATTGAGCCATTTGGGCTGTAGCCCTGACTAAATATTCTGAGGTAAATTACATGACAAAAACACCTATGAAAGTGTTGGAATTTACAACCAATTAAAATATTACTTACATTTTGTACTTTTATGTGCTGACATTTGATTGGTTAAGTACATGAATATATAAGAAAAATGACAGGGAAACACAGCCATTTTGACTAATACTACCTGAGGTACATTTTGATTGAATTTTGACAGAAAGCTTCAACTACTTTGAAAAAGGTAAGTTGTTAATTTGAAAGGGGAACTATGTTGTGCACTTTAAGTTAATTTGGGAAAACGTTTCCTGATAGTTATATACAATCCCTGTATAATAGTTATAGATTGAGATAGGCTTCTCTGTTATAATTATGGATTGAGTTAGGCTTCTCTGGTATAATTATGAATTTACTTAGACTTCATCACATACACTTTTTAATAGTTCTACTTCCTGCCTGAAACCATACACTGCCCAAAAATTACTTCACTGTTAAAAACTCAAAAGTACCTGTCTAAACTTTAACCCAACAGTACCCTAACTCTACTAATATAGTTAATTTTTATGCAATTTTCAGAAAGAAAATGGAAGGAGAAAAACAAGCAAATGTTACTTCTTTTGAAGTAAAGGTGGAAAATCCAGAAGAGCAAAAAGATAAAGTTGATTTCATGGATGTCTCTTTGGACCAACAGTTAATAGAATGTTTGGAACAAATGGAATCATGTACTTATAATTATGAGGAAATACCGGACAATATTATGTTACAAGTTTTATTAAATTACGAAAAAGAATCAGAAGAATACATTTATATTTAATAATTTTAAATTGTTTGAGACAATATTTATTTTTATATGTAATTCATGAAGTATTACCAAAATGATTATATTATAAAATGAGACTTATGGTATACTGTGCAACTTTTTTGTTTTACATAGTAAGTTTACTCATAGTTACTACCTTTCTCCCACTATATTATCTCCTATGTGTATTTTACATCTCTTTTTCATCATAAGGGAGCAGGATAGACTACCCATGATCCCCTAGGACTTCTCAGGGAGTGCTTAAAGGATATGTTTCTGCTTTCCTGACAGACTATGTTATGGATTGCATATACCACAATAACTTCTATAACAACATGCAAGATATCTACAGAGGAGACGGTGTACATTAAATTTAAGTCGCTGCATTGGTACCTACATGTAGGTACTTAAATAAAAAAAAAAAAACAACAAAAAGAACATTTCTTTAAAACAGCTTTTTTTTAACTGTCATTCTTTTTTCCCATGGTACGCTCCCGGGTCCGCTCCCCGGTGCACGTACCGGGCGCTCCCCCCGCAAAAATCGAAAAAAACATTTTTTTTTTGGCCCCGCAGGGCCCTTTTATGGCCCCCACATCAAACCTAGGGGGTCAGGGGGGTCTACTCTGCCACTTATGGTCAATTCCCCCTTTGTTTTTGCCACCTCTTGTGTCTCGATCCTACCGAGACACAAGATGGGAGCCGCTCCGGACTGTTTGGAATGTTTACAGACACCAGAGAGCCAATCAGCTTTCCGCACGCAAGTCGCGTAGCGCGCCCGGTACGCGCCCCGGTGCGCGTACCGGGTCGCTGCCATAGATATATATATTTTTTTGAACCTAAATTACTCAAAATCCACTGGAGCACATATCTTGAGACATAGCAAAGGCACATCGGGCTACCAGTACCTACAATTTTCCCAAGTTTGGTGGAAATCCATTCAGCCGTTCGGGCTAAAAGTGAGTTCGACCACCCTATGGAAATTAACATGGGGAAAACACGTTTTGGGAACCCCCTTTTATCTCAGCCCCCGCTGGACAAATCTCCCCCAAACTGTCAGGGAAGGACCGGAGCCCCCCGAGGCAAATTTGAGGAAATTTTCAGGCAGATTCGTCAACCGACGCCAACGTTATTTACAATAGAATTTTGAGATTTTGCATTGAAAAAAATCCTAACTATAACTACCTACTGGCAATCCACTGCTGATGATGTCACATATTACATCATTCATGACATGGTCAGTGACATCACTGATGACATCACTGATGACATCTCAAATGACATCACTGATGACATCATCCAGTGACTGTGTGTTTCTGTAAAGTTTAAATATGTTTTATATATTGAAGAATGAGTGGATGTATAAGTGTCTGGATGAAGGATTTAGTAGTAGGTGCGTGACTGACTGTATGAGTGAGTGATTAAATATGTCTTATTAAATGCATGGGTTAGTGACTAAACTGTCTGAATGTGTGTATCAGTATGTCTGTTGTTATGTAAGCTGCTGCATGTGTTGATCAGTAGCTATATGAGTGGCTATATGGGTTATTGATTGGTTGCCCAAGTATTTGAATGGGAGACTGAGTGTGTGTGTGGCTGAGAGGTGTGTGACTCTATGCATAGATGTGTGAGCAGTTGATTCACTAGGTGTATGAGTTCAAGAGTGCATGTGGAAACAGCTATATGGGCGGTTGACTGTGTGCATGGGTGTGTTGGTGAGTGAATGGATATCTCAGTGCTACATGTGCAAGTAAGTACATAAGTAAAACACAGTGCATGTGAGAGTTGGCATATATAAATGACTATACATGAGAGCCAGTGAATGTGCGAGTGGCTATATGGATCATTGTGTACTTGTATCAGTGATTGTATAAGAGAGTAAGTATGTGTTATTATATGTTTGAATAAGTAAGGTGTTGTGTGTATAACTGTATAGTTGAGGAAATGGAAGTGTGATTGATTCTTTGCATGACTGACTAGGTTTGTGAGTAACTCCATGGATGAGTGGCAGTGTGCGAGTGTCTGTATAGGTGTATGAGTGCATATGATAGTGTTGTATTGATGAGTGACTGTATGTATGAGTGATTCTATGGGTGAATGAGTGAGTGTGTGTGTAGACCTAGGAATCAGTGAGTGCGTATGTCGTAACTGGTATTGGTGTGTCAATGGTTTCAAGAATGGTAGTCTGTATTTAACACTGGGTGTATCAAAGGTTATATTAGAGTGTGAGGAGGTGCATCGTATTTTCACATGAATGATATCATCAGTGATGTTATCAGTGATGTCAAATGAGATGTCATCAGTGATGTCATTTGAGATGTCATCAGTGATGTCATCAGTGATGTCACTGACCATGTCATGAATGATGTAATATGTGACATCATCAGCAGTGGATTGCGGGTGCACGAAATATAGTTAGTACAACTAACTATATAGGAGCAACTTCAATGTTTTTTAAATGCTAATTCCTAACTATATAAGGCCTGAAACCTATGGTTTTTTAAGTGAATTTGCAAGGTTTTTAAAATGCTAATTCCTAACTATATAAGGCCTGAAACCTATGGTTTTTTAAGTGAATTTGCAAAGTTTTTTAAATGCTAATTCCTAACTATATAAGTCCTGAAACCTATGGTTTTTTAAGTGAATTTCCAAGGTTTTTTAAATGCTAATTCCTAACTATATAAGGCTTGAAACCTATGGTTTTTTAAGTGAATTTGCAAGGTTTTTAAAATGCTAATTCCTAACTATATCAGGCGTGAAACCTATATTTTTTTTCAATAAATTTCAAAGGTTTTGTAAATGCTAATTCTATTAGCGGATAACGTTTCTATATGTTATTATCCTTCTGGGACCACCTGAGCAGCCATCTTGTTTCTCAGGAGAAGTGAGGCACAAGAGAGCACAAAACAAGAGTGGAAAACGCGAAAAGGGGGCAGGGTTGAGGCCCCCTGACCCCCTAGCCTTTCTCAGGGGGTCCCACCAAGTGCGAAAAAAAATGTATTTAGTTTTTTAAATCGCGGGGTATGCGCATGGTACGCGTACCCTACGTGAACGGTGCGCGTACCCCACAATTGTTTGGGAGGGGTTTATTTTTTTTGCCCTTGGGGGCCCTTTTGGGACCCCTGAGAAGGGCTAGAGGGTTGGGGGGTCTCTACCCTGCCCCCTTTTCGTGTTTTCCACTCTTATTTTGGGCTCTCTTGTGCCTCAGTTCTCCTGAAAAACAAGATGGTGGCCAACACTTCCTGGTTTGGACAGTTTGGAATGTTGACAGTCGACAGCCAGCCAATCAGAAACTCGCTCGCGCAAGTAAGGGTACGGGTACGTTGAGCGCATATAGATATATCATTTGATCAAATTCTACTGCATACCTGTCCCTACCATTTTGCCATGTTTGGTGTAATTCCGTTCAGCCGTTGGGGCTGTAGCCATGTCTAAAGGTCCCATAGAAAATGCCATTTGAAAAATTTCAAATTCAATTTTCTCAAGAACTACTGGATGGATTTTCACCAAACATAGCAAAGGCACATCTGCATACCAGGCCCTACCATGTTGCCAAGTTTGGTGTAATTCCATTCAGCTGTTCGGGCTGTAGCCGTGTCTAAAGGTCCCAATGGAAATTAACATGGGGAAAACACGTTTTGGGAACCCCCTTTTGGCCCCCGCTTGACGAATCCCCCCAAAACTTTCAGGGAAGGAGCGGAGCGCAGCGAGGCAAATTTAAGGAAAATGACAGGCAGATCCCTCAATCGGCACCAAGGTTATTCCCAATAGAATGTTCGGAATTTCCTATGGTAACTAGGTCCTAACTACCTAACTATATATACCTACTGGCGACCGTCAGTAGGTTATATATATATATATATATATATATATATATATATATATATATATATATATATATATATTACCTACTGGCGGTCGCCAGTAGGTATATATAGTTAGGATTTTTTCCCTATGGGATTTCTGAAAATTCTATGTCTAATAACTTTGGCGTTTGTGGACGGAATTGGCTGAAATTTTCAGGAAAATGGCACATTTTGTTTCTGAGCAGCCCTTGAAAATTTGGGGGGGTTTCATCAAGGGGGGGCCGAGAAAAAAGGGGGGTCCCAAAACGCGTTTTTCCCATGTTAATTTCCATAGGGCGGTTGGACTCACTTTTAGCCCGAACGGCTGAATGGATTTGCACGAAACTTGGCAAAATTGTAGGGACTGTTAGCCCGATGTGCCTTTGCTAGGTCTCAATATATGTGCTTCAGTGGATTTTGAGAAATTAACGTTTAAATCAAGATATATATCTGTAACAGCGCTCCGGTTCGCGTACTTTTCGCTTATCGGAACTTTGCGCACGGAAAGCTGATTGGCTCTTCGGTGTCTGTCAACATTCTAAACAGTCCGGTGCAGCCGCCATCTTCTCTCTCGGTAGGATCGAGAGACAAGAGGAGGCCAAAACAAAGAGGGAAATTTCCATAAGGGGGCATAGTAGATCCTCCCTGACCCCCTAGGTTTTATGTGGTGTTTTTAAAAGGGCCCAGCAGGGTCCAAAAAAATATATATATATTTTTTTTCGCGATGAGCGTCTAGTACGCGAACCGGAAAGCGTTCTGGGCAGCGTACTATAAGGATAATAGAATGATACACTTTTCAAAGACTGTATGTTAATTGTTTGTTTTTTTTTCTTTTTTTTTGTTGTCTTTATTTTTAAAGTTATTTTTGTTATTTTCATTGTTTTTCATACTTTATTAAATTTTCTAACATTTCATTGTCAGAAATGTCATAATTTATTATAGGGTGTAATTGTTTTTCATTTTCAAGCAAGTTGTCTACTGCTTCAACACATTGTAGAAGTTCGTGGTCTCTACTGTCATCCATAAAGTCATCAAGTTTGTCTTGGCTGCTCTCCTTCAGTTGAATCGAAAATGAAATTTGTTGTTCGCCTTCCATTTTGCCTGAAATTTTGAATAAGAAAATATATATTAGTAGAGATAGGGCACTGTTGGGATTAATTTTAGATAGTCATTTTTTATCAGTGAATTTATCTTTTGGCAGTGTATAGTATCAGAGTGGAAATAGGACTATAAAAAAGTGTATGTGATTTAACCAAGACAAGCCTAACTCCATTCATAACTATAACAGAGAAGTCTATCTAAATACATTAGTACTACAGAGGGATAGTGTATATGTAGCAGAAAAATTCTATTATATTAAGTTATAGTGCACAATATATTTCTTTTTTAAAAATTATATCTTACCTTCACAAAGAAGTTGAAGTTTTTGGAAGCTATTAAAAGGTGTTGTACAACGAGAAGTAGTAGTCAAAATGGCTGTGTTTTCTTCTCTTCCTTTATATATATTCAAGTATATAACCAATCAAATGTCAGGTAATAAAAGTAGAAAATGAAAGTAACATTTTCATTGGTTGTCAATTCGAACAGTTCAGATGTGTTTTGTGAAGTAATTTACCTCACGGTATTTGGAGAGGTCTAAAGGCTAAATGGCTAAATGAAATTTCAATCAAATTTGTGAGAATGAAAGGGATTGTTATGTAGTATGAGGTAATTTATATTTGGTGAGAGTGTCTCTAGTCGTTTTTCTGTAAATTACTTTCCCGCCTTTTTTTGGACCGCTTTCCGGATAGCGGTCCGGTCCGCGTACTTGGAGCGTAACGGGAGTCCACCATTTTGTGTTTCGGTCGAATCAAGGTATAAAATGGAGGGTAAATAATGTTCTGAATGGGTAGAAGGGGGCATCGTACAAGTATTTTGCCCCCCTACGTTTTCTGAGGGTGGCTGAGGAGGACTATATTTGCGAAGAAAAAACTTTTTTTTGAAATTTTGCGCGGTTAGCTTCCAGTTCGCGTACCGGATAGCGCTCTTTAAGCGTAGTTTGTTGAAAATTACAGAAAAAAAGTTAGAAAAAAAATAATAAAAGTGTGTGATCAGATGAAGGGTAGCTCTGAGAAGAGCTTTTGGGTTTATGGTACATTTAGGTACTTATAAGTAGGTACCAATGCACAGTCTTAAATTCAGAATGAAAATTCTGTTGCCCTCATCTGAGAAGTGAACTCCATCTCCTCTGTAGATATCTTGCATGTAGTAACGCAAGTTATTGTTGTACAGAGAGCCCATTCCATGGTCTCTCATGAAAGCTGAAACAGATTTGTTTACATGCTTCCTCGCTTTCTCAATTTGTGGACAAAATTGGTTGGACCACCTCCATTTCTGTCTTTGGCATATATTGGAATATACCAAGGCAGTTTGAGGAAAAAGTGCCATTAATTGCTCAAAGGTGTCCTTTAAAAGCATTTCCAGACCTACCCCTGTCAAAGTGCCCAAATCATTACCTCCACAGTGCACTATTAACAGGTCAGGTTTTGGCAAATGCATAAAGGTTTTCACCAATGGTATCAATTGGTGACATTTTAAGCCTCTTTGGCCCAACCACTTAATTTCCACATCTTGTAAATTGAGGTTAGGTAAATTTCTGTTCTCAGCATACCTTTGAGCCCAGTGGATGTAACTATGTCCAACAATCCAGACGTTAAACATGGTGGCTGAAGGTTGTTCTGTAGTCAGATGAAGTGTGGTAATGAAAGGGCAGTTGAAACAGTAGGAGTTTCTAAAGAAAAAAAACTGTGGATTTACAATGCTAATGATTCATTAGCAGTGATTGGTGCATTTCCATTTCTGAAAACAGAAAGTTAGGGTGCATGGATGTGTTCTTTGAAAGATGTAATTTGAATGGTCAAGGAAGAAACATTTAATGAAAGATTGCACTGGATACGCAGGTGCACTGAGAGTTCAGAGTTCAATTGAAACATTGTTGTGTGAATTTGCAAACATGAGAGGTCTTCCAGGAGGTGGTTGCTATGGATACAAGGCAGACAGGGCAGAGGGGGGAAGGGTTTTGATTTGAAAAAAGTGAGGGAAGAGGTATGATTGGCTGATATGAGAGATATGTGAAAAGAATATCTGTATTTCTGTGCTTTCAATAGCTGCAGCCTTTGGAGTGCATCCTTTTTCTTCTGCTGAAGACAATTTGGTGTATTTCTCAGACTGTTTTCAAAACTCAAAAAATATTTGCTAAGGTGAGAAAACATTTATTTAATTTAGATAGAGAATAGTATGATTTAAGGAGAAAATGATGAAGAAAGCTGTGTTTTTAAAATGTGGCTTTGTCTCAAGTGATATACAAATCAATTACATTTCTTGATATGTACTGTTAGAGCTTCATAGGTTGTTTGGGGTCATATTTAGAAGGCATTTTAGTGTCTTTGATGTTATGTTTACCTTTTTAAATGGAAAGCGTTCCTCATGGGGCCCTGAGCAGTTCTTAGCCATGTTATTTAATGGGAAGTGGATAACATGGCTAAGAGCATTTGCTGGAAAATGCATGAATATCGCTGACTTTTCTGCGATATTCATGCATTGCGGCCGTTTTTTTTCGCATTTGCGAGCAGTTCTTAGCCATGTTATCCAATGGGAGGTGGATAACATGGCTAAGAGCATTTGCTGGATAATGCATGAATATCGTTGACTTTTCAGCGATATTCATGCATTGCGGCCGTTTTTAATCGCATTTGTGATAAACAATTACATTTCTTGATATGTACTGTTAGAGCTTCATAGGTTGTTTGGGGTCATATTTAGAAGGCATTTTAGTGTCTTTGATGTTATGTTTACCTTTTTAAATGGAAAGTATTCCTCTTGGGGCAAGTGTCTTGTAAATACGCTCCTACTTGCGCTTGGCAAATTTAGATTTTGATTATGGGAGTTACGTAGCCATGTTAATAGTGTCCCAAAAATGGTGCTAGGGCATTCCAGAAAACACTTTCATGTGTCTCAAGGACATTTTTAGTCATTTCTCCATGAATGCAGGTATACAATTGATTTATTTGCTGTGTTTAAAAACGAATTTTGAAATCAATTACATTTCAGGATATGTACTGTTAGAGCTTCATAGGTTGTTTGGGGTCATATTTAGAAGGCATTTTAGTGTCTTTGATGTTATTTTTCCCTTTTAAAATGGAAAGCGTTCCTCATGGGGCCCTGAGCAGTTCTTAGCCATGTTATTTAATAGGAAGTGGATAACATGGCTAAGAGCATTTGCTGGAAAGTGCATGAATATTGCTGACTTTTCTGCGATGTTATTTTTCCCTTTTTAAATGGAAAGTGTTCCTCTTGGGGCAAGTGTCTTGTAAATACGCTCCTACTTGCGCTTGGCAAATTTAGATTTTGATTATGGGAGTTACGTAGCCATGTTAATAGTGTCCCAAAAATGGTGCTAGGGCATTCCAGAAAACACTTTCATGTGTCTCAAGGACATTTTTAGTCATTTCTCCATGAATGCAGGTATACAATTGATTTATATGCTGTGTTTAAAAACGAATTTTGAAATCAATTACATTTCAGGATATGTTCTGTTAGAGCTTCATAGGTTGTTTGGGGTCATATTTAGAAGGCATTTTAGTGTCTTTGATGTTATTTTTCCGTTTTTAAATGGAAAGCGTTCCTCATGGGGCCCTGAGCACTTCTTAGCCATGTTATCCAATGGGAGGTGGATAACATGGCTAAGAGCATTTGCTTCAAAGGTTGTTTGGGGTTATACACCATTTTTGGGAAATTATTAACATGCCTATCTAACTCCCATAATCAAAATCTAAATTTGCCAACCGCAGGTGGGAGCATATTTACAATAAATTTGCACCAGGAAGAACGAAAAATAGCATACTAGATACTCAAATGCCTTATGAATATGACCCAAAACATCTTATGAAGCACTAGTAGTGCATATTTCCAGAAATGTATTGGTTTTCATTTAATGATTTACTTCATTGGTAGGCCTTCACATGTTTTTTTATTTTGATATTTTTCAGTGAAAATCTTATCTGCAACCATGTGTTGGCCTCACCTCAAATAAACAAAACAGGTGATGGACTGAATGTGGATCAATGACACACATTTACCCCAGTCTAAAGATCAGGGCCTAAACAAATCTTTAGATAGGCTACATCTTATCGTCATCCTGAATTAATGATTTAAAATATTAGGGAGTGATTTATGAGTGTTGTATGCCTTTTTTGCACCATTGAGTGTCATTTTTGTGATGCAGTGCTGGTGGGAAACATTTGCTATGTTAAATAATTAGTAGGGCATTAAGTTTTAGATGACTGTTATTTATTTACTGTTTGGTAATAGTGGTTAATAACATTTTATATTATATTTTTCCACAGATTCAACTGCAGATTCTTTCATAGTTTGGAAAATGCCTTCCAAAAGTCGAATACGAAAGGCTAGAAAACGTCAAAGACAGCAGGATGATGTTTTATTGCAGCAGTCCTCTTCCCCAAATACTTGTCAAAACACCAAGAAAGGTCCGGGTAAGAGCACGAAATCATTCTTAAGAAATATTTGTCATAAAAAAAGTATTTCTCCAAAAAATGTTTCAGTCCTCAAAAAGAAAAGCAATTTAAATGGAAAGGAGAGACCCATCAAAAATGTTACTGGTAGAGGAAGAGATAACTCTGTGCATGATAGTAGAAGGAAACAACAGTTTAGGGACATTCGACATCGAATGTTCCGTAATAGGATAATAGTTAATTTATTGAAAAATATTTAAAAAAAAGGCCAACAGAAAGCGGCATTTTATAAGAAGAAGAAAAATGTAGAGAAAATTATTGATCATGCTTTTGAAATTAAGCGAAAGTTGTTTATTTTGGTAATCAATAGAATTAGGAAACTAAGCAAGGTAATTTCTGATTTCAAAACTAAAAGTAGATGGAAGAGAGTAGTAAATCGTACTAACTTTTGTGAAGTTTTTTCCGGAGAATGGATGCATAGTTCTAGTTGTGAGGCATTTTTTAATGAGGAGAGTTATTTTCAGGATAATGATTTGGTGTTTGCAGTTGACACCAGTGGTCGAGCTTATGAAGTGAAGGATGGTTGTCCAGTTGAAAAAGAACAACTTGTGACAACAGAGACAGAAGAGGCGCTAAGTGATGAGGTTTTAGGAAGACGTCCTAAGGGTCCTGTGTACATTTGGAAGTGTAGTTCTATTTGCAGTGTGCGACAGGTTTCCATCAATTTGCTTTGTGATTTTATACGGACATTTAATAAGAAAAGTTTGAAGCAGAAAATGAAGTTGTTGCAAGATTTAGATCCTTGCAGAGTGAGACAAATAACAGGTTTGCGTGGTCATTCACTGGCTTGTCTTTCCAGGAGAGTATGCCAGAGTGTTTTTCATCATTTCAGGATGCTAGCAGTGCATCATAATAAAGTGAGAAAATTAGTGAGAATGTTGTATTATGCTAAGAGTCCAGCAATTATGCTTAAACAATTATGTGCTGCTCTTTTGCATGGTTCTGAAATAGATGTGAAGAATATTTGTGAAGAAATTGAGTTTTGTTACTTTGGTGGTAAAGATCAGAATGTTCAAATTGACCCTGAAGTAGAGGGTAATGTGGAAGATAATGTACAGGTTTCCAGTACAGATAATTTTCAGAAGGAAATTGCCACGTTTCAGATGAAATCAAGTGAGAGGCCTAATTTCACTTGTGTATGTTGTCGACACACTTATTATAAGAATCAGACTAAGGTAGTGGATTTATATGCAAAAAGTGAAAGGGTAAATAATAGTGAATGGAAGGATTTTGCCACATACTTGATGGTAGAAAATTATTTTGATTTGGGATCGGATCAACGTGTGTGTACTTATTGTTGTAATAAATTAAACCAAAACCAGATGCCTGCTAGGGCAGTTCATAATAATCTGGAATTGGTTGAGATTCCTTCTGAATTGAAGGATTTAAATACTTATGAATCTATTTTGATTCAAAGTATCCATCCCTTTCAGGCTATTGTAAGAATGGAGCCAAAGACAGGGAAGTTGCCTCCAGCAGATTTACAGAGAGGATTAAAGGGAAGAGTTGTTTATTTGCCTCTAGATTTGAAGAAAAACATTAACACAATTGGAATAGAAAAAGTGGAAGAGGAACCTCTGGTTATCTTGGTTAATGGGGTTCCGACAAAGAATAAGAAAATATGGCAAGATTTAGTGGATGTTAGGAAAGTCAAAAAGGCAACAGTGTATTTGAAGAAAAATAATAAGTACTATAAGAATGTATATGTTGCAGAAGAGGAAGTAAGTGATGAAGAGGATAGCGATTTGTGTGCTGGCCAAATTGAGAAAGTAGAGGCCTCTAAAAGTGAAGAAATATATGAACATTATAGTGTTCATCCTTTGCATTCCAAGGAAGTCATGGGGAATGCTATTGAGTTGTTTCAAATGAAACAAGCCAAAGGGAGTCCCATTAGTGTTTGGGAGGAAAGTTTGGAAGCTCGGTGTTTCCCACAGCTATTTCCCACAGGTCAAGGAGGAAGATATGATGAGCGACCTCATCAAATTCCTGCGTCTGAATACCGGACTTTACGATTGTATGCAGCAGATCCTAGGTTTCGGCAATGCATTCCCTATTTGTTTCATCTCCTGTTTGAAAGCGATCTGTCTGGACTGTCATATGCAGTGAACCACATCTTAAAAAGTGGTATACAGATGCGAAACATCTCGGCAAGTGACTTTATGCATAAAGTCAATGTCCAAGACAGTATTTTGGATTCTCACTTAATTAATCTCATGGCGTGTCAGCGTGGTACTAATGAGTACTGGTACCGTCGTCATGGTGATTTAAAATGTATGCTGAGGAACTTAGGAACTCCAACATGGTTCCTCACTCTGAGCTGTGCCGAGTATGGCTGGGAAGACTTACTTGAATTTTTACGAGAGGCAAATGGTAACATTGAAAACATCGAATTCAAGACACCCGGAGAACTGTGCTCTTTGGATCCAGTCAATGTATGCAGGTACTTCAATCATAGATTTGAAGCTATGATGTCTTTCATCACAAATAAAAAGAATCCACCTCTTGGACAGGTGTTGGATTTCTTTTGGAGAAAGGAGTACCAAGCAAGAGGTGCCCCTCATATACATATGTTGTTGTGGATCAAGGATGCACCTAAATTTGGAACAGATCCGGATGACTTAGTGATGAATTTCATCGAACAGTATTCTACGTGTGCTGTTCCAAACGCAACGGAGAAGAAAAGTCTAAGAGAACAAGTTCTACGTTTCCAAAGCCATCGTTGTGGAAAGTACTGTCGTCGTAAATTCAGAAACAAGGACAAGTTGTACACCAAATGTCGTTTCAACTTTCCACGACCGGTGATTTCTAAAGGAAGAGTGAACAGTTTGATGTCTTCGCTGCGACATAATGTGACGAGGAAATCACCCAAGAATACATACAATTTGAAAAGGAACGAAGAGTCCAAGTACATCAATGACTACAACCCAGTGATTTTGTCCATGTGGAATGCTAACACGGATATACAGTTTGTGGCTGACAACTGTATGGCTGTGGCTCGGTATGTGACATCTTACATCACCAAAAAAGAAAAGACCGAACTGAAGGATATGTGGGAGGACATTTCTCATGAAAAGAGCCTCAGCAAGAAGTTGTACAGTTTCAGTCTGAAGATGTTGTCGCATCGAGAAATCGGAGCTTACGAATGTTCTGACCGGTTGTCTTCAGCAAGTCTCTATGCCAAATCCAGGAGTCTCGTTTGGGCGAGTCTTGGTCTTGCTGCAACGCGAAATCGAGTTCTAAAACCTGTCCGGGAAATTGAGTATTTGGCAGAAAAGGAACCAAACAGTACCGACATTTTGAAGACCAACATGTTGGATACATATTATCCAAATCGAAGCAGTCACCTTGAGAATGTTTGTCTATATGAGGTTCTCCAAAATTATATATTCAAGAGGAACATCAAAGAAGATATTGAGAAAGGAGTGTATGCTGTAATTGGAAGTGAGGGATGCCTGGTCAAGCAAAGAAAATGCCAATTAGTAAACCATCGAAAATTGAGTGGTGAATCTCCAGAAAAAAAGGAGTTTTTTTATTTAGCACTTTTGCAACTTTTCAAGCCTTGGCGTGCAGAAGAGGAACTGCTTGGAGATTTCCTCTGTTACGAAGACTCTTTCAATGCAGCCAAGGAGTCCATAGAATGTCCTGCTTTTTCTAAATATCAAGAACTGCTAACTTTGGAAATTGAGCAGGAAGCAACGATTGCAGCCGAGATTGCCAGAGACAGTTCTCAGGACAGTCAGAGTTCTGTTTCATTGAGTCAAGATCCACTTGGAGGACCTATTATCGAAAATGAAGCTGCCACTGCTATGAATGAAGTGGAAAGAGCCATGGCACATGCTCAGGAGGATTCAGTTAACTTAGAAGACTTGGAAAAACAACTCAACGTTGAGCAGAGGAAAATATATGATGAAGTTACCACGGAAATTGAGCACGGATTAAGTCATGAGAAGAACAAGTGCTCATGTACATCGTTGAAGCCTGTCCGACTGTACGTGAGTGGAGAAGCGGGAACTGGAAAAAGTTTCCTCATTAAAGCAATCTCTTGTTATTTGCAGGAAAGGACTGAGTCATCGCTGTCTTGTGTTGTCACCGCTCCTACTGGACTGGCAGCACATAACATTAAAGGTATTACTTTGCATCGTCTACTGATGCTGCCGGTGGAGCATGACAACAAATTACAATACAACAAGTTATCTGGAGATGCTTGCTGTGAAGTTTCAAGAGTCTTGAGGAAAATGAAACTACTTATCATTGACGAAGTAAGCATGGTTTCCAATGTCATGCTTGCCTTTGTGCATTTGAGAATGCAAGAAGTACTTAAAACTGAATATGATGTGTTATTTGGTGGGAAACACATCATTGTTTTCGGAGATCTTCTGCAGCTGACACCAGTAAAAGGTCAACCTGTGTTCAAAATACTCACGCATGAAGATACCAGGAAGTGCCTAGGGAGCATTGGCAACGTCAATATATGGTTAAACTTCAATTATGCAGAACTGCATCAAAATATGCGTCAGGCAAAGGATGAAGATTACAAGAATATTCTACAAGATATTAGAATTGGAAAAGTGACCGAGCATGGGAAAGAAGCTTTAAATGCACGATTACTGTCAAATTTATATCCCAAACAAGAGATTGTGCCTGAGAATATTTTTCAGAAAATTACTGAGAAGAAATCCGGGATATGTCTCATGCCAACTCTTGCAGAATGTGCCATCTTCAACAACAAAATGTTGAATTTAGAAAAGCAAGAGATTGTGAAACTTGAAGCTATCGACAAATTAGAGCATATGGGATCAACAATTATTTTGTCAGACAATTTGAAATCAAAATTGGATTCATTAGAGAAGACTATATCTAAAACAGCGGGTTTTGAAAAGACTTTGAATGTGTGTTTAAATTGCCGAATCATTTTGAGAAGGAATTTACATGTAGAAAGAGGTCTGGTAAATGGATCAATGGGTAATGTTGTTGATTTTGAGAAATACAGAAATAGAGATGGAATAGAATTTTTAAAAATTAAATTTGATGGCATTGAGGAAGTACAGCAAATTGGTCGTTGTTCTGCTAGGTTTTTGCTTGTTAAAGATTTATATGTTCGCCGTAAACAGTTTCCTGTTTGCTTGGCATATGCGGTGACAATCCATAAATCGCAAGGTTTAAGTGTAGACTGTGCATTGGTGAATATTGGCAGTTCTGTGTTCAAGGAGGGTATGGCATATGTGGCATTGTCACGAGTTAGAACTTTATCGGGATTGTACTTGATTGACTGTGATGTCACAAACATTTGTGCAGATCTAGATTGTGTTAAGGAATACAATAGGTTAAGAAGAGAGTATGCGCCACATTTGCCTCAATATCCTTTGTTTGAGAAACGTGTGGTAGGCCGCAAACGTAGAAATAGCAGTAATAGTAGGGAGGTTGTTGCAAAAAGACTAAAAGTCAATGAACCGAAAATTGTTAGCAGAAAGAAAGTGGATTCTGTTGTAGATGTTGTCGGTTTTCAATTTGAAAACAGTTCTGGTGTCAACTGCTATGCAAATGTAGTGGTTAATGTTCTCTTTTCACTAGAGAGTTTAAAAGAACAGATTCTGTTGAATTCTGAACAAATTTTATGCTGTTTGTTGAATTCTGTTTTCGAGAAATGTAGCACTGATCGAACAAAAGTAGAAAGTGTGTCTGAACTTCGTTATCTGTTAGATGAATGTTCAGGTCAAACAGACTTCTCTGAAAATAATCAGCAAGATTGTCAGGAGTTTTTAATGTATATGCTTGATATATTGCAAGTTGAGGGTGTAGATGTAGATCACCTGTTTGGGCTTTCTTATCAATGGCAGCATGACTGCGAGAACTGTATGGTATCAAGTACTACTAGTGTAGACTCAGAAAGATTTATATATTTAACTTTGCCAGACAGTAAATCAGTCTCCTTTAATAAGCTAGTGAATGCAGCGGATCACAACATGGAGTGTAGCCAATGTAAATGTGATATGATGTCAACATTATTTATACGTAGATATGGCCAGTATGTCATTTTAATGATCCAACGTTGTAGGCCTGATGGATCAAAATTGTCAACTTTAATAAAAAATTTTGTGGCTTCTCAGCTGTCAATATCAGGGAGGACTTTTGTTACTGTAGCAATTATCTATCACGATGGTCCATCAACAACATCAGGACATTATACAGCTTACTTAAAGTCTGGAAACGGCTGGTCATTCTGTAATGATTCCGTTGTAACGTTCAAAAAAAATTGCCGTTTGACCTTAAAAATTCTTACCTGGTGTTTTTAAAACCAAAATTTTAAGTAGAGGGAATGTAAGTCTGCAATGCTGTCTAGATTAAAAATCCAACTATATAAACCTAATGCAAGTAAGTCTGCTTCATAGTAAGCAGTATCAGTGTCATAGGAAAAGGAGAACATGAGTGACAAAGAAGAGTAAGTTATTAGTAGTCCAGGATTGTGAAAATAATCTCAAATATTTTATTTTTGAAAGTTGCGAAAATAGAAAATGTCGGGATTTGATTGGAAGAATAACAAGACTTGCGAATCGCGGCAACATGATTTGGCCTAGTGGAAACATGTGATATAATGAGAGAAGTCTTTTTTTCTATGTAACATATTTTACGTATCGATGGAGGTTTTCTTTCAGAAAGTGGCGGGCTGAAAATATTTGTAGCACAACAGAGTGGATGCTGTTCATAGGAGATCGTTCGACGTCATTGAAAGTAAGTTAATTTTAAGGAGTTTTGAAATCAGATTTCGAAGGTTGTATGGGTTTTTTAAACACAGTCATTTTGATTGTGTTTTTTTTTTCCCGCTGTTACATGATGAATACCTTCAAGTCACTGATTTAAGTGAAATTTGATACATTCTGAGAACAGCAAAAATAAACCATTTAACATGTATAATTAATGTTATGCTTTTTGAAATTATGATATATATTTAGAAATGTGAGGTAGATATGGAGAAGCAGAGTCTTCTGTAAGTGTCAATTTTAATGCTTACAGTGCTGTACTTCTAGGTATTGTTTTTTTTAAAAAAAAAAGAAATAGGCCTCACCTCAAAGAAAGCTCTTGAAAGCACACATCTTATTTGCATCCTAAAACAATCATTTAAAATGTTTGACACAATTTTATGATGGCTTTACATCTTTTTTGCGCTGTTATTGCATCACTATTGTGAGACATAAGCAATGCAAAAGAAGCATCATGTTTCAAAATAGGCCTCATTTCATCAGCATGAAGATACTGTTTTTTTAAAATAAATATCTTTAGGATTGTGTAGGGGTAGTAGGGAAGTAGAGGTTTCTGTAAATGTCAAAGTTGTTTAAAAACTGTTTCTTCTTGAACCTTTTCCCTTCTTTTTTCTAATTTTTAAATACATGTTTTAATATTTTTGGAAATGTTTGTTCTCTCTTTTACAGATTGAATGTATGAAAAATTTGCTTGAAAAGTTAACATGAATTATAAGGTAAATGTTTTCTACTTTTTTAACCTACATTCCACTGCTGATGATGTCACTGACTATGTTATGATTGATGTAATAAATGGGCATGTTTTACTGCAATGGTAGGTCTTCACATCTATTATCTCGTCTGTATTCTTCAACAAGCATAAATTTGATATGCAACCCAGAGTACGGTTCACCTTAAACAAACTTTTAGAGAGGACACATCTTATCGTCACCCTCACTCAATCATTTAATCTATCACATTTAACATCTATTAGTTCTACTGCTTCATTTCTTTAATCTTTACTTTCCTGTGTTTGCTACTTCTCTCCTTCCTTTCTCTATTACTTAATTTTTCTATTCCTTCCAGTATTTTTCTCAGTCCCTCTCTTCTCATACTTCTTCATTATTATTCACTAATTCTGTCTCTATTAATGTTACTGTTTATGAATGATCTCCAAAAATTTTAAAAACAAGAACAGTAAGTATAAGGATAGGAAAAGACATTTATGTTACAAGAAAGACAACTATAGGAAGTAAACAGAAAAAACTGTTACTCGCAATCCACTGCTGATGATCTCACTGACCATGTAAAAAATTATGTAATATATGACATGATCAGAAGTGAATTGCGGGTAACAGTATCTTTTCTTTACTCCCTATATCTGTCTTTTTTTGTAACATAACTGTCTGTTTCCTTTCCTTATACTTACTGTTCCTTTTTTTAAAAAAAAATTTTTGGTACGCTCAAAGTACGCGTACCGGAGTGCGAACTAGTAGCGAACTAATAGAAATAGAGCTTGGCAGAGTTCAAAGAATTCTACCAATTTTTTTAATAATGGGGAGGTAGTTCTGAAAAGAACTGTTTTTTTTTGTTTTTGTTGTTTTAAATTTTTTTTATTAGTTTTCTGAACATTTTTTATATTTTTTTGTTTTTTTCTGAACATTTTGTATTTTTTTTTATTTTTGGGGGGGAGGGGGGAAACAAAAATGATTCATCGAAGACGGCTCAACAGGAGCAACAAAAAAAAAAAGAATTTACTTTTTGGGGCGTTTTGGGCACACATGATTGGTGATGGCTCTCATTATCAGGGTAATGCTACTTTCGTGGTAGCAAAGTGTCTGGTTGCACCGCACACAGACTTGCTTCACTTCTCCCATGTTGATTTGGATGTTCGGGATCAGCTCCCTCGCCTCCGGTCCCGATACCTCCTGAACAACAGATCTTCTTGCCATTTCTGGCGGATTTTGTTGTTGGTCGCGAAGTTGTGCATTGCTGTAATTGTTAGGGTGCCATCGACTCATGTGCCTGTGCATTGTATGATTGCCAAAACTGTACTTTTTGTCTGTGCCCCTTGAAAGTCGTTCGTCGCAAATGCGACAAAAGACGTATCTGGCATTTACTTTCTTTTGGTCAGCAGGAAATTTAAAAAATTGCCAGATATAATTTTCTTTCCTATTATATCTTCTGGGCTCCTCTGGCAAAAACTTGTCATTTTCTTGCTGTTCTTCCTCTTCTTGATTTTCCTCCTCTTCTATAATTAGTGAAGCAGGTAGTCTTTTCTTCCCATGAGGAGGTGGAGGAGGTGGTGGGGGCACACTGGCAGAAGCAACCATTGAAGCCATTGCTGATGAATCAAAAAAGTTCTTTCTCTCACCAAGATGAAAGTCAGAGTGAGGAAAGAAGGAGGGGTTTTCATCATTTGGGAGAAGGAAAAATTCTAAACCAATGAAAAGTGTTAATTTTATATGACATGACCAAGTATTACATCATTAGGAAACCAAAAGTGAAATGAACCAATGAAAAGTGTTATTTTCGAGTCACATGACCTGCTGTGTTTACGTTTTGCGCTTTGCTCCGCTTTCCGGTCCACTTCCGGGTCCGCTAATTTGGCGCGTCCAACGACGTATTACGCGATAACGCAAAACGTCATGCAAACGTAACAGTTACGCTAAAGGAACGTAGACCGGTTCGCGTACTAAGCCGCGGCTTTAAATTGAGCTAACAGGAAGCAGACCGGTTCGCGGACTGGGAGCGGAACAAAAAAAAATGTTTTAAAAAAATTGTCTAAAGAACATGAAAAATATATTTCAAAATTTAAAGAACAATACATTGTACAGCTACAGATATTAGCTTTTAAAAAACCATTGAAATTCAATGAAAAAACCATAGGTTATAGACTATATATAGTTAGGGATTAGCATTTAAAAAACCTTATTTTATTTGCACAAAACCATTGAAATTCCATATATAGTTAGTTGCACTAACTATATATCGCGCACCCGCAATCCACTGCTGATCATGTCACATATTACATCATTCATGACATGGTCAGTGACATCACTGATGACATCACTGATGACATCTCAAATGACATCACTGATGACATCACTGATGACAACATCCAGTGACTGTATGTTTCTGTATAGTTAAAATATGTCTTACATATTGAAGAATGAGTGGATGTATAAGTGTCTGGATGAAGGATTTAGTAGGTGCATGACTGACTGTATGAGTGAGTGATTAAATGTGTCTCACTGAGTGCATGGGTTAGTGACTAAACTGTCTTAATTTGTGCATCATTATGTCTGTTGTTCTGTAAACTGTTGCATGTGTTGATCAGTAGCTATATGAGTAACTATATGGGTTATTGATTGGTTGCCCAAGTATTTGTATGGGAGACTGAGTGTGTGTGTGGGTGGCTGGGAGGTGTATGACTCTGTGCATTGATGTGTGAGCAGTTGATTCACTAGATGTATGGGTTCAAAAGTGCATGTGGAAACAGCTGTATGAGCGGTTGACTGTGTGCATGAGTGTATTGGTGAGTGAATGGATATCTCAGTGCTACATGTTAAAGTAAGTACATATGTAAAACACTTTACATGTAAGAGTTGACATATATAAATAACTGTGCATAAGAGCCAGTGAATGTGTAAGTGGCTGTATGGATCATTGTGAACTTGTATCAGGGATTGTATAAGAGAGTAAATATGTGTTAGTATATGTTTGAATAAGTAAGGTGTGTATAACTGTATAGTTGAGGAAATGGAGGTGTGATTGATTCTTTGCATGACTGACTAGGTGTGTGAGTAACTCCATGGATGAGTGACAGTCTGTGAGTGTCTGTTTATACTGAGTGTATGTAAGGTTATATTAGAGTCTGAAGAGGTTCATTGTATTATCACATGAGTGATGTGATCAGTGATGTCAAATGAGATGTCATCAGTGATGTCATTTGAGTTGTCATCAGTGATGTCATCAGTGATGTCATTTGAGATGTCATCAGTGATGTCATTTGAGTTGTCATCAGTGATGTCATTTGAGATGTCATCAGTGATGTCATCAGTGATGTCACTGACCATGTCATGAATGATGTAATATGTGACATGATCAGCAGTGGATTGCGGGTGCGCGATATATAGTTAGTGCAACTAACTATATATGGAATTTCAATGGTTTTGTGCAAATAAAATAAGGTTTTTTAAATGCTAATCCCTAACTATATATAGTCTATAACCTATGGTTTTTTCATTGAATATATATATATATTCAACACTATCTGTCCTGTCGCAGAGGGAGCACTTGGCAGGGTGGTGCTGGAGTCGGAACCAGGACAGGGTTCCGTATTTAGATTCCTCGCAAAAAAAGTTATATATGTATGCTTTATTTGTATTAACACTGAACCTAGTGTAAATGTCATTATTATAAATGGTGTTGGTTGGAACTTTCTCTATAACCAACTACATGTCCCACAATGCACTAAGTAACCACAATCACTTAAATATGGAAAGTGAAGTAGGACAATTGTTTATGCCGCCGTGAAAAGGAACCAGTGGGTTCGAAACGCGTAGGCTTGTACTTTTTGCACTGAATAAATCCAATCCTAATAACTAACGGAGTGCTGGAATACTTTTTTTGCGAGGAATATATATATATATACATATATCCTGATAATCGTCTCACCCACAGGAATTCAATCTCCACAGAGACGAAGCGTATCCAAAGTTGTGCTGCTATATTTTTATTTTTCACCCAGCACCTCCGCCATGACGCGTTTCGGTCCTCCTCGGACCTTGATCACATGACAAGTTACATGGGGAAGCTCATGATATTTAAAGTGACAGTGCAAACGTAAGTGCAATAGAAATGGACAACAGACTGAGTGTCTACCACTGCATGATTATACCTGTAAAATATGATATAATAAATGTGCAAATAGCTGCTAATGCTTAGTGCAAAATACATCAATAAATATTTACAATAAATATTTAAGATCATTTTAAGTGCGATTTAAAAGCCATAACAATGGAAAACTAACTTCATAAACACGATTAATTAAAATCTGTGCAAGAAGTTCCAAATAGGCAAAAATCACAACATATTACTAAAGCACCATCATTTTCACATAATCGAAAATAGCCTCAATAAACACATCAGTGGCAAGACCACGTAATTCATGAAGCCCCAGTGGGCACTACAAGAATTGTCCAAGTTAAAGTGCAATGTGTTAATATAATATGTGTACCAAACCTAAAATTATAAAAAATATTAGTGAATAAAAACTGTATTTCATACTCAGCCGGCGGAAAATGTAAATTCATTGATAAAAAACAATCGAAGATATTTACATTCAGAAACAGAATTTTTTCATAAAAATGTAAAAAAATCTTCGGTGGAATTCAATCCATTCGGAGTTTTAGTGTCCATCTCTACTATATACTTTTTCTCTAACTTTCTCCGCTTGGCATTTCTATCTCCTCCTCGTCTTAACCGGGAATGCAGTCCACCACATAGTGTCTTAGGTCATCTGGATTCTTGGCATGCATAGCCTTAAAATGCCGAGCAACTGGGTACGTATCATCATCATTTTTAATTGCTCGTAAGTGCTGGAGTATCCTTTTATGGCATTGAGGTTTTGTGCTCCCCACATATTTTAAACCGCAAGGGCACTCCAGCACGTATACAGCATTTTCAGTTCGGCATGTCAGTTTTTTATCTATTTTCATAGGCTTGTTCTTAAAGGGGCTATGATATTTAGTCTTGTTGACATCCTGTTTGCATGCCTTGCATGTTACACATTTTATGAACCCTTTGCTACCCAAGATCCATAAATCACTGGTTTTTACCTCTGGGCCACTAGTGACCAATGTGTTACTCATAGCACTAGTCCTTCTAAATGTCAGATTGGGAGAGCGTGTAAGTTTCTCCCCTAGAGTGGGATCATTCCTAATGAGAGGCCAATTTTTGTAATAATTCTTCTAATCGCCTGCTGTTGATTGCTATATGTCAGTATCAGCCTCAACTGTTGATCCTCATTTGAGTTAGTCCTGACTACACTTCTGGTCACTAATACCTGAGATCTACCTTGTGTGTTGGCTCTATTGGTGGCTTTGTCGATCATCTTTGGGCTGTATCCTCTCTCAATGAATCTAGAACGACATTCCCTCTGTGCTTCTGATCCGCAGCATCTCCCCATAGAAGATGCTGCGGATGAGATGGGCAGGATGATTACTCTCCGCATGAAGCACGGAGTTGCCCGTTGTGCTTTTCCTATGCAGCCTGGTAGTGAGGAGATTCTCTGGGATAAATATTTCAACATCAAGAAAAATCACTGTAGACTTGCTAATGTGGCTGGTAAAGTGCAAATTCATATTGTTAATATTCAGAGAGTCAATAAAGATTTGAGCTTCACTCTCTGTGCCCTTCCAGATGAGCAAAAGATTGTCTATTTACCTAAACATGTGAGCTATCTGGGCATTCACAATTGATTGTCTTCTGTCATTAAAACCTGCTTTTCCCAAAGCCCCATGTGTAGGCAGGCGTAGCTAGGGGAAAACATGCCCCCATAGCTACGCCTCTGATTTGCTGATACACCTCTATGGCAAACAAAAAATAGTTATTTTCAAGGCACATTGTGATTATAGCCATCAACATTTTGTTGTGTTCTAGATAACAAATAGGACGTTTCCTATGAAAATGATATACCGCTTTAAGACCATCCCTGTGATGTATACTGGTATATAAGGAAGATACGTCCATAGAAATCAGTAGCAGATCATCACTCCATACCACTTTTTCCAATTTTCGTAGCAAGTCACCTGTGTCCAAGATGAATGATGGCAATGTTCGCACAAACTCTTGGAGGAAGTAATCAACATACTTGCTTGCATTCTCCATAATGCTACCACATGCCGATATTATTGGCCTGCCCGGAGGGTGGGTCTTATGCTTGTGGATTTTAGGTATAAAATATACCACTGGCATTATTGGATTGTCATTTTTAAGGAAACGAAGCTCATCTGTTGATAACAGCCCAGTACTTTTCCATGCTATTAGGCACAAGTAAAAATTGTCCCATGAGGCTTTCACTGTTCTCATATCACTGCGCCTGTAGCAGTCCGTATCTCCTAGCTGGCTGGTTGCCTCTTCCATATACATATTATATGGCCAGAGGACGATGTTTCCACCTTTGTCAGCTTGGCGTATTATTATGTTTTTGTTGGATTTCAACTTTTTCATGAGCTTAAAATATGTGTCATCTTTTGCCGTGTACCTCCTTTTAACTTCATATTGTTTTTTGTATAAAGTTTTGAGTTCCTGTGTTACCTTGTCATGAAAGATGTCGATGTTTTCACGTAACATTACTGGGTAAAATGTAGATTTTGGTTTGAAATTTGTCAACGGCCCTTGTGCATGTTCCCGGGACATTTGGCTAAGAGGTTCTGATGTGACGTTGCCTTTGTCACGTAGATCATGTAGATCTTGCATGAGTTCTGCATCTTGTACTGTTATGCATGATGGTGTTGCACCAGTTACAGCCAATGGTATTTTCTGTTTTCCTGTACCTTGTAACAAATGGAACTTCTTTAGTTTGATTTTCCTTATGAACTTGTATACATCAATCAGGCAATCCGCATAGTTAAAATTCCCTTGGGACAGAATGACAAGCCCAGTGAAAGAATAGATATCTCACTCTCAGATAGATGTGTGTCCGTTAAATGTATGACCATTTGTACCTCCTCCACACATTTGGTCATCTCATTTACCGACTACATTGTTTCTTCGTTTTCTTGATGTATGTTTTTTTTGGTATTGGGCTGCTGTTTATGGCATTGCCGCTCCCATCTCTTGTGGTTCCTTGTGCTGGTTGCTAAGCATTTTATACATTTTGTGCCCCAGAGCGTAGTGTTTGTCACCTGTCCTCCCTTAGGCAGTCTACCTCCTGCGCTAGGGTATATTTGTGAAACCCCACCCTTTGAGCTTGGGTAGTCTCATTATCGGAGCCACTGTCGACTGCTGAGCTTAAATCAGATGCGGATGTGGTTATAGCAATTGGCACTTCACTTAGCATGGCAGGCTGGGCTGGCCCTGTAGTTTGCTGTTGTTGTTGCTGTTTTTATGCCTTTGCGTTGACATATTTCCTGGCAAACGTAAATACCTGCCCGTTTTCATAATCCAATCTGTCCCTTTGGAACTTGAAGCTTTTACGTTTTTTTATAATTTCTTCCTCTATGGACAATCGGGCCAGCATATCTTCCCTATATTTGGTAATTAATGGTGTTATTTCTATTTTAGCAATTTCTTCATTCAGAGCCTCTATTTGTATTTGAAGTTTCTATCTGTCACTCTCTGCGTACTTGACTAAAAGCACCACAAGTCGCTTTGAGGAATCCAAATTTATCTCAGCCCAGTCTGCCAGCATATTTGGGTCTCGGTTTTCATAACTGGGGGCCAGCAGTATGCGCAGCCCCCTTGGTATTCGGCCCACCTCTAAGTAGCGACTTAGGGAGCGGTGCTCCCACCATTTCGCCTGCTCGGCTTTCATTAGTTTTTGCAGTCTTTTATACAGGTCCCTTATGGTACTATTTGAGTCTGTGTTGGGAGCGTTGATCGAGTTAGAGGCAATATTACCACTAGGACCATCAATGAATAAATCATTTGCCCGATCCTCCCGACTTCTTAACATGTCAGCGGCCATGGTGCTTTCTCAAACTTGGGGCAATTTTAAACCCCACCGCCAAATTAATGTTAACAGTGGTGTTTTTTAACGTTCATGCACTACTTCCTCACCGTCAGATACGAGCTCCGTGCTTCTGTTCCGCTTCGGGTGCTGGTAACTACGAACAAAATCGGCAGAATCCAGCTCTCCTCCACCGAACTGCAGGGACACTCCTCTCGTTCGACGGGAGCAACCACGGCTCCTTCTTTCCAAGGAATTCAAACATGCCCCAGCTGAACGCCGGAACAATCACTTCCTGCCGTACGGCCCAAACACTGAGGAAGGGGTTACGTTGTTACCGGGGAAGTCAAACCGGCAAGCAAATTTCCTGATAATCGTCTCACCCACAGGAATTCAATCTCCACAGAGACGAAGCATACCCAAAGTCGTGCTGCAATATTTTTATTTTTCACCCACCACCTCCGCCATGACGCGTTTCGGTCCTCCTCGGACCTTGATCACATGACAAGTTACATGGGGAAGCTCATGATATTTAAAGTGACAGTGCAAACGTAAGTGCAATAGAAATGGACAACAGCCTGAGTGTCTACCACTGCATGATTATACCTGAAAAATATATATATTAAATGTGCAAATAGCTGCTAATGCTTAGTGCAAAATACTACAATTAATATTTACAATAAATATTTAAGATCATTTTAAGTGCGATTTAAAAGCCATAAAAATAGAAAACTAACTTAATAAACACGATTAATTAAAATCTGTGCAAGAAGTTCCAAATAGGCAAAAATCACAACATATTACTAAAGCACCATAATATTCACATATTCGAAAATAGCAGCATTAAACACATCAGTGGCAAGACCACGTAATTGATTTTATATATATATATATATATATATATATATATATATATATATATATATATATATATATATATATATATATATATATATATATACACATATATATATATATATATATATATATATATATATATATATATATATATATATATATATATTCACTGAAAAAACCATAGGTTTTAGGCCATATATAGTTAGGGATTAGCATTTATAAAACCTTAATTTACTCACACAAAACCATTGAAATTCGCATATATAGTTAGATGCAATAACTATATATCGCGCACCCGCAATCCACTGCTGATGATGTCACATATTACATCATTCATGACGTATTTGGGCACCAACATTTTTATTAAAGGTTTTTGAAAAAGCAAACGTAGTTGTAACGCGTAGATTGGTAAGTTTCGAATAAAAGGCCACTGTTTCCGAATTATTATTTTTTTTTTTTTTTTTAAAGTAGGTGAAATGAAGCAGCTCAATTAGTTAAGGGTTAAAAAGTATAGTACGCAGAAACATTGAAAATATGAATGGTCCATGTTTGTTGTATGTGTTTTTCATTTTTGTACAGCATAAAGCAATCAATAAAGATCCTGGTATTTACCCTCTACTTTATATGCTACCTGTATCAGGGAAGTTGTTTTAAATGCCCCTAAGCCACCCCGAAGGAATGTCACCTGGCCCCCCTAGTTCGAACGAAAACGACCCCGTACCACTAAAGGTTATCTCTCTTCCTCAAAAATGACAAAAATTACTTTCTAGGACGTTTTGGACATTGATGATTTTCATATGATCTATTTATTAAAGTAATACTCATCTCTCCGCATGAAATTAATTTTCCACATGCTACACAAGTCAATCTCATCTGCCCAAAGTTCTTTTGCAGATTTGGGACTGTTTCCCTTGCCTCTGACTCACTTATTGCTAAGTCATTGATGGATGTTTTTGCCGAAAGGGGATTATCCACCAAATCTCGAAGTTGTGCTTTAGAATAATTAAGAGGGTGCCACCTCTCCATGTGCCGATGCATGGTATGATTACCATAGCTATATTTTTTTTCGGTCCCTCTCTAGAGTTTTTTTTTTGCAGATGAGGCAGGTAACGAACCTGGCATTAACTTTCTTTTCATGAGAAGGAAAAGAAAAAAATTGCCAGATAAAATTCACTTTCACATGGGACGTTCTTGGCATTTCTTTCAGAAACTTTTACATCACTGTGTCATTTCTTTGTCTATCCTGGTTAAAGCAATGTCATATAAATAGTTGTTTAAAAAGTTTTTTTTTAACGTGTTTACTTTGTTGGAGCTTTGTATATATTTATAAGTTATTAAAGTGTTATAATCCTACTACTTTGTTGGAGTGCTATATATTTTTAATGTGACACATAATTGTGAAGACTTTGATGTACAAAAAGGCATCCCTGGAATCTTCTGCTTCAGGCTAGGTCCCACACACCCTTACAGTGAGAATCCCCTCACCAATCACAATACAGGATCGTTATCAGATAGTAGGAACGCGTGTGGTGTGACGGATCTCATGAGGTGGCGACCTTGATCTACTGTAACTCCTTTGAACAGGGGTGATTCTTTACAGTTGGGGCCATAAACTACATCCGCAGGGCTAGGTGATAGCCTGGGACCGGCCTGGACAATCAGACACAGAGGAAGAGGAGTGTCAGAGGGTGCGGTAGTGAATAGGGTGAAAGGGAGGTGTCGGGCGGGCACAGGGTGTGATACTCAGGGAAGAACAGCGCAGATGGGGGGAAGTTTATGGCCCATGCATGAGAGAGAGAGCACGGGTGACCAGTGCGTGGGGGAGATGCTTGCGAGGGTGGGGAGCCATGCTGAGGATCTGCGGCGTACAGAGAGTGGGTCTGGTCAAGGCATCTAAAATGGCTGCCGTACACAACAAAAGTGTGGCATTGGAAAAAAAGCAAGCTGGCGCAGACAATGTTTATCAATATGGATTAATTTATAACAATTATTTTTAACAATATATTTACTCGCAGTGTCAAAATGGCGATCAACACTTCCTAATTTCCTTCGAATCGAACGTTAACAGAAGTCAAGCGGCAAAAAAAAAAAAAAAACGCTCACGCGCAACCGCTGGAAGACAAGTATCAACATATATGAGCCTCCTCAACCACCCTCAGAAAACATAGGGGGTCAGGATACGTCTCCCATACCCCCTTATACCCAATACTCACATTGCTTTTCCTCAATCTAGTAATTTAATTAAATCGAAACACAAAATGGCGAATTCACGTTTCGCTACCAGTTTGCGACCCGGTTCGTGAACCGAGAAGCGCTTCTACCGCGAACAATCAATTTTTTTTTATTTGCCCCACGGGACCCTTTAATAACCCCAACATCATTCCTAGGGGGTCAAGAGGGGTCTACCTTGCCCCCTTTCATTAAATTCCCCCTTCGTTTTTCTCCTCCTCTTGTCTCTCGATCCTACCGAGAGACAAGATGGCGGCCGCACCGGACTGTTTAGAATGTTGACAGACACCGGAGAGCCAATCAGCTTCGCTTTGCAAAGCTCCGCTACGCGAAAAGTACGTGATCTGGAGCGCTATCTGGGACGCTGTCACAGATATATCTGTTTTTTTAAACGTTAATTTCTCAAAATCCACTGGAGCACATATATTGAGACCCAGCAAAGGCACATCGGGCTAACAGTCCCTACAATTTTGCCAAGTTTCGTGTAAATCCATTCAGCCGTTCAAGCTAAAAGTGAGGCCAAAGGCCCTATGGAAAAATGAATGGGAAAAACGCGTTTTGGGACCCCCCTTTTTTCTCGGCCCCCCCTTGACGGAACCCCCCCAAAATTTCAGGGGCTGCTCAGAAACAAAATGTGCCATTTTCCTGAAAATTTCAGCCGATTCCGTCCACAAACGCCAAAGTTATTAGACATAGAATTTTCAAAAGTTCCATAGAGAAAAAATCCTAACTATATATGGCTATATATATATATATATATATATATATATATATATATATATATATATATATATATATATATATATATATATATATATATATATATATATATATATATATATATATATGAAAATCCATATTTTCTACATCTACATTTTTTACATTGATATTTGTGAACTTACCTGTTTAAGTACAGGGAGTTGAAATTTTTGTATTCTATATTTTTTCATCTATATTTTGTACATCTATACTTTTGACATCGATATTTTGTCGGTGAAACTTGCTTAATTAATAAAAAACAGTTGCAAAACAAGACAAAAACAGAAATCACTCCACAATAGACATATCCTAATACCCTTGTAAAATATAAATAGCAATTAACATGATAATGCTCTAAAGCATATTAAAAAGAGTAACGTGCAGCTGGACATTGCTTCTTCATGAGCTATCAGTAAAGAACATACCAACCAAAGAGAGATTCAGAGACAACACATTCTGAGACCAATCTAAAGTCCTGACAATTTGAAAGGGAGATAACCTTCAAAGGTAAATATGACTTTAACGTAAAAGGTGTCCCTGCAGTGCGGGAATTGGTTACAGTAAAGTAAGTACTTTCATTCTTAGCATTCTCCTAAATCGATCATACAGACAGTACTAGAAGTACTCTGTGCTAGTCCTTTAGTTAATAAATTTAAGGTGCGTATTATACATACCGGAACAGCAGCAATAACAAAATGGCAGCACATTCTGAGACCAACCAAAAAGGCAAAAATGTAAGTGAGCTTAGAGCATAAAAGTGGCAGGCTTAAATGCGACCCGACACTGCAAGAGTTTGTCACAAATAAAATTAATAGCTTTAGTGCCTAATAGGCTCCCAATTCAGTTGTGCAAACAATTCAAAAGGGTGCACCATACTGAACCTTCAGTTAAGCATTTCGAGCTCAACGTATGATCAGTGTGTGTATGACACAGCCAAGCCTTTTTCAAGTGATGGTTTCATCAAATATAACATAGGTAGCAAGGATATTTTAGTTTATGGAGTTAATAACTTATTTGCGCCAAGTCATCTTTTGTTATTGGCTTTAGCTTACTTTTTCATATGAAATCTTCTTCTCTAACATCTGAAGAACTTTTACTACTGTGCAATTCAACCGGGGATCACTTGGATTGAAGCAAGCTACAACGATCTCTCTGCAGGACCTTATTCCTCTTCCACTGAATTTCCAGCATAGGGTTGTTTGGCTGTCCTCTAAGGTGGCCTTACACAGGCACAACACTTGGACCATGTCTTCTATCCCCTGCCAGCACAGTCTACGTTTGCCCTGGCCTTCATTTTGATATTTGGATAAAAATATCTAGATTAAATAACGAGTTGCAGTAAAATATCATGATACAAAAATATTGTGATGACAAAAATATTGCTGTCAAGACTTTCGATTTTTCAGGTAAGTAATATTGTTTTAAGAATATCATTGTTATTAATAGCATTTGCAATATTATAGCTGTACACATATTGTTTTTTTAATTATATTTATATGTTTAATTCATATATTAATTGTATGTGTTAATATTGTGTTATTACCCACTGGTGGCTTGCCACCCAATGTTTGCTGGGTTGTGAAAGTCGGAGCAATAAATAAAGATGCCTTTCAATTCTATGTTTCTCTTGTCTCATTTGCTGTCGCTTCAAAAACAGAGATCAATGTCAGGCAGCTTTTTAATTTTTACATGGAGATTTCTGTTTACGCTGACTGAAAAGTTAGAGGCATGTTTAAAGTTAATTATGTGACAATCTTGTTGGAGTGCAGGGAGGTTGAAGGAAAGGTTGTAGGATGTTGTTTTTGCAACACACAATGAAATGTAAATACCTGCAAATAAACGATATCCATTAAACAGTTAGGAAGAAAAATTAAAGCACATTTGTTTGTAATTCTGAAGTGTACTGGATAGTTTATTAGGACCAAAACAATAAAGACAATTTACTTTGTGATGCACAAATGTTAAATGTTCACGGAAACCTGATTTCCATACATCATCATTTGTGTGCTATATAGTTTTATCAGTAAACCTATATGTTTGTGCAAATTTAGTGGTCGTTTCAATGGAAAATGTGCTGCCCGTAAATGACAATTCAGTACCACACAATGCTTTTGGTTCATTCAAAAACTCCCACCAAATGTCCATTAATGGTGGGTGGGTCACAAATGTTTCTTATTCTAAAACATGGGTTGTGGTTCTAAAAGGTTTCGAACCCACTGTTCTAGGTAGACAAGAATCTCGGGGGAACCTGATTTTAATGTGGGCAGCAGGAGTAGCAAGGATTCTTGATTTAAAGGGAACGAGTAAGTAACTTTATGTGCTCTTCCTCCAACTCCTCTAATTTCTCAATCTCAATTATACGGCTATCTGTGATAGCCACTTTGAATGACCTTATCTGTTCAGTAAAGAACCTATTCAGAGCATTGCAGCATCCTTGGAAAGCCACCATTTGTTGACTGATTTTGTCCATAGACAATAGCCTATGCCTGATTTTGAAAGTTTCTTTCTGGGGTAAAGGGCTTAGCAAACCCTTTTGGAGTAATAGATAATCTTAGCTTATGTGATATTTTTTTGTAGCTAGTTTAAGTGTTCTTGTAATTAACTTGACATATTTAATTGTATTTACTATGCCATTTCTACACCAAGTGCCTTAGGTACAGTTTAGCATTTATCAAATGTTTAGAAAACCAAGGAGCTGATGGATTGCTTTAGATTTGTTTGTCTGCTAGTAGATGTTACTATTTCATGTCAATATTTGATGTCACCCCAGAGCCAGCAGTCGGGCTCGTAGCTCTCCTTGTTAGACTACATCCAGGTGTGGTCCCATTTCTGCTTGCTGATTCCTAGTGGAGCCTCCCGCTAACATATCTGGGCAGGGGGTGCACAACTGGCCCCTAGTGCTGCGGCGGCTCCTCCTCACACCACCCTCCTTGCAAATCGCCTGGACCTAAGATGGCGGCCGCTAGTGACCGCAGAGCGAAGATAGCCGCAACGCGGGGCCTGCTCTTAACATGCCTGGGCAGCGCCCCATGGCCAACGCGTGACCGCACCAACACCTCCACCACCTTGCGCACTCTCACGCCCACCGAGCCGGATGACCGCAGGCTCTCCAAGATGGCGTTGCACCTGCGGCTGGCCTCCAACTTCATCTCCCACCTGGGCTTCCCCCTTCTCTCCTGGACTTCTTGTCTTTTGTTCTGTCCTGACCGACACCCTGCTGCTGTTGTCGGACAGTTTCTCTGGACTCTAGCCCTCCTCCCACTCCTTCATCCTTAACCCTTTTCCCCGTGGATGATCCTCAAATGTTTCTTCCCTTTGCTTCATCTCCCACCTGGGCTCCCACCTTCTCTCCTGGACTTCTGGACTTTTGTTCTGTCCTGACCGATACTTTGCTGCTGTTTTCGGACAGTTTCTCTGGACTCTAGCCCTCCTACCATGCCCTTGGCCTTAACCCTTTTCCCCGTGGATGATCCTCAAATGTTTCCTCCCGGTTGTGCCTCCCCTTCTCTCCATACCCTTGCATCCCTCCCACCCTCCCTTTGTGATGTGACTGCATCCACACTTATGGAACTCTGCTCTCTGACTTATTGTAATAACTCTAAGTAATGGTATTTGCTTTAGACCTCGCACCATATACCATTCCTATGTGACTCTTAGAGCTTATCCAGTCATATCCCCTCCCTATGTATATAGAGATAACTCTAATCACTAGTGTATGCAGTAGACCTTTGACCGATTGCAATAATGCTAAGCTTTGGTATTCGCTGAAGTCCTTACACCATATACCACCCCTATGCGTCTCCTCGAGTTTAACCAGTCATATCCCTTCCTATGTGTATGTAGTTGACTCTTATCACTAGTGTTTGCAGTGGACCTTTGTACTCTCTACCACCCCTATGTGACCCTTAGAGTGTTTCCAGTCATATCCCTCCTGTGTAGATAGAAGATAACTCTAATGAGTAGTATCCTATGTGATTCTTAGATTGTATCCATGTGTATCCCCTCCCTGTGTTTAGAGTTATAGCTGTAACGACTAGTCGCCTGTGTGACTGTTGGAATATAGCCAGGTGTATCCCTTCCCCCGTGTGAAGAGATAACCCTACTCACTAGAACAAAAAGAAACGTGCTCCTGAAATGTGTAACGTAACTGATTCTATGTAAACTGCTGTGATAACATGTAACGGAACTGGTGCTATGTAAAGCGCTCTGATAACCTAATCGGTTCAAGTTCGCGCTATAGAAAACTCTAAAAATTAAAAAAAATAAAATAAAAAATTCAGCATAAAGTTCTCAGTACAGAGTAAGGAGCATTATTTCAGTATGTAGTTCTACAATTGTGATGGAACCAATATCTATATCCCTGGATATCGATAGGCTAGAGTTGCAGAACTATCCACAGGTAGTGCAGGAACTTATTTAGGGTTGAGTGGTAATAAAGCGTCTGCCAAAAATTGGTGGATTTCACATCGGCTTAACCGTCGCTTTACTTGCCTTCTTTAGAGTAGTGTTTTCTCCGATGGTAGAGGCTCAGTAAAGACCTCAGCTCTGAGCAAAGAACAGCTGGCATACTATTTGGATCGCGTAATGGGTTTACATCCTCTCAGGAGTGGAAGTGCAATCGTCTGCCGCACTGTGTGAGATCTAGACTGGGAACACCTCCTTCCTCCCTTCCCATTTTTTTCATCAGGAAAAAATGTAAAGGTTGGGGACAAATAAAGCAAATGGCTTCTCAACAGTACTTTAATTTACATCTTTTACCAACTTTTGCAGTAGAATTAGACAACAACAAATTGCTGACTTCTTAATGTTTCATGACAAAGGTTTGTTTGATGTAAGAATAAAAATAGCTATTTTAAGATACTGCATGAATGGCGCTGGTCCCTGTGAAAGCAGCAGCTACCCCACATGAGTCCACGCTCAAACTCCTGGAAATGAGGTCAAGCAGAGACAGTGGTATCATTCATATTTTGTGGTCCTGCACTAATATTATTGGACTCAAATATGGGAGCTCACACATGCATTTTTCGGTCTCCCACATCATGCCATTGCTTCACTGGATTTGTTGTATGATGTGTCCATTACCTTGGGAATTCTGGTCCACTCCAAATGCTGGTGTGCAACAGCACTTGCAGTCACAAAATTATGCATATTGAGGCTATGGAAATCTCTGGCATTTCCTACCCACTCTGTTAGACATGACACCCTTTGTTGGTACTCCCCCAAACCTTTTGTCTCCACCCCTCCTGTTTTCTGAATTGTATTTCGTTGGCCCTAGGAATATGTGCACTTTACCACTGCTAACTAGTGCTTAAGTGCTTGTGCTTACTCTCTAAAATATAATAAAATTGGGTTACACCTGATTGCAATATTTGATGTAATTCTTAGTCCATAGTAAAGTAGTGCAGTGCATTTAAAAAGGTGTACAAGTTCCTTTAAGTTTTACATGTCCTGTTGGTGAAAAACTCACATTCATTTTTCACTACTGTGAGGCCTACTATTGGGTTACCTTATTACATTCAATAAGTGATGCCTTTTTTGGCAGCTAGTAGGAATACCATGTTTAATGTTTAAGGAATTGTATTTTAAAATCCTCTTTAATGGTAGTTGGATTTTAAGTCACAAGTCTGAAAATGACACTTTTAGAAAGTTGACGTTTTCTTGTCCTAATCATCTGGTGCCTGCAGCCTGTTCCAGGGTCATATGACTAGGCATGGTTAGCAATTGGCCTTTGTGTATTGGTCCCAGAAAGTATCATAAAAAGAGGATTGGGCGCTGGATGGGTGGGCCAACCTGATTTAATTGGAGGAAAAGAGTTGTCACCTATCACACTTGCACTTCAAAGGAGCTGCCTTAGCACACACAAATAACTTCACACTAGCCCTTTGTGACTCCTGACATCGTGGGACCAGGGCAAGGAGGCAGGAAATTCCTGACACTTCTGTGGGGGAAACCTCCAGAATTTCTCCCACACCCAAGGCCAGATGTACAGCCTTTTTTTGTGGGCACAAATGGGAGATCGGCCCGTTTGAGACCACAAAAAAATTCTAGGCATGTATAAATACTATTTTGCGAGTCACTGACTTGCAAAATAGCATTTGCAACGCTCGCTATTAGGAAGGGGTGTCCCTTCCTAATAGCGAGTCGCCATGCCATACTCTGTTGTTGTGCGACCGCATTTGTGGCTGCAAAACACTTCGTGTTTACCACCTTCTTAAAGTAGGGGGCAAACCGCTAGCAAACGGGAAGGGGTCCCAAGGAAACCCCTTCCGCTTTGTGAATGGGTGCATGAATATTTTTTATGAGCGGGCAGTGATTGCCGGGGACCATTACCTGCCTTAAACAAGGAAACTGAAAAGTTTCATTTTTCTTTTTCAAATGCATCCTGTTTTCCTTTAATGAAAATGGGCTGCATTTAAAAAAACAAAAAACAGCTTTTTTAAAAGGAGTCCCAGACATGGTCTTCTGCTGAACCCAGCAGGCCACCAACCCTGGGAGTGCTAGCCATTCCCAATGGGTCCGCAAATTGCAACAGCCTCATTAATATTCATGAGGCATGAAATTTGCAACCCCATTGGGAATCGCAAACAGTGTCTGAGACACTGTTGTACATTAAGTTTAGCCAGTCGCAATTTAAAGCTAGTATCAGGTATAGATATGGGCTCTCAGACCCACTCTTCAGATCACTCATGGACATGTGGAAGACTCAGAATAAGAACTGTTCTGCTGCCCTGCTGCTGGAAGGACCACCCTGCTGCCCTGCTTCAAGAAGAACTGTCTTGCTGCCAGAGAAAGCAAGACTGTACCTGCTCCTTGCTCCCACAACCACTAGAATGACTCCAAGGGCTAGATGACTGGCCTCCCATTCTGAGCTACAGGGATATAAAAAGATCCAGAGACCTCCCCTGCATCTTCCCAGCTGCCCAGACTCAAATGGACCTGCCTGTGCCCTGCTGCTGGCGTCTTCTGCATTAAGTTCGAATCCCCAAGAGGTGCCCCCCCAGGTCCTAGACCCTTGGCAGGCATCAGAGTATTCTTCTCCAGGCCCAACTCTGGGTTTATTCAGAAGCAACTAAGTGTGATGCAACTCGATGCAGCACAACGCAGGACCTCACATTGCAGCCACTCATCGGAACTGCAACAAAACAACGCAGTGGAACACAGGACCTCACATTGCAGATCTCACATCTCCTTATCTAAACCGAAGCAACTCTACGCATCAAGGAATTAGGGTGGGATTCTCAGTGGGACCAACCTGGTCCTAGTATTAGGCCTCCATGCCATCCGCCTGAACTTGTGACTTTGTACTGATCCGCCATGACCAGATAACTGAGTTGGCGCTTTGTGCTTTTAGGTGCTACACTTGCCTTAACTCTTGGAAATTGCATATCTCCAGTTCTACTAATAGGATGTTTGTAATTTTAGAGTCAAATGATTTATTACATTTAACTCTATTTCTCTAACCTGAGTTGTGTTTTTACTTTATTACTATTTGAGTGCTGCATAAATACTTCACTCCTTGCCTCTAAGTGAAGCCTGACTGCGTTTGTGCCAAGCTACCAGAAGGTTAATCTTCAGTTAATTTAGTGTTATGTTTGTGTTTCACCTTACAAGGATAGTGGCTGTTGCTTGAGTAGAACAACAAAATAGAAACAAGGACTACCCTGCCAGGGTAAATTTCAAGGTCCCATGGGGATCCTTACAATTAAATGGGTGGTGACCAGAAAATACGTATCAGAGCCAATTATACATCACACAAAGTTGATTGACCTTTTTTGTGAAAATATATATAGTTTATTTGTTATTTGTTGAATTCATATGAAGGATTCATAAATACTTAGAAAAATCCACATTGAGTTAGGTTAAACATCACATATAGGGTTGAGAGAAAAAACTTTGTGGTTGTGGTTTTAGATTGAACCATAATTTGAATCAAACAGGATGCACACATCCAAGTCCCACACACTCCCAGAATCATCCACTAGAATCACACTAACTCTCAGACTCACTTGTTGCAAAAATACACAATCACATACATAACATTCATAAAGGTACATCAAGGCCTGCAGAGGAGGTATCTTATGGCTGCTAGGACTGCAATCACATTATGGAGGCAGGTAGATGAAAAGAAGTTAGTTTGACAAAGAATACACTTTGGGCCATCCATAAAGGCCACACCAACGCGCGTTTCCGTGTATGGCCTATTTAGGCTGCACCTTCATCAGGGCGAAGGTGACCAGGGGGTGGGGACACACACACTGTGGATAAAAAAGTGTATATTAAAATAACATGTAACAATGAGTATGAAATACGTACAATCAAGTGTTGTTAAAACATTGTGCACGACAGATATTACTTTAAGTAAGAAAACACATAAATAGTGGATAATTTCATATTGTTTGTAAAGCATACTTGAACAAGATGTGTATCATGGCTCTGATATCGTGAAGTCACTCAGTAAGTATTTATTCTTCCTCAATGGGAGAGAAACTTAGGTCAACTGGGATGGACCAAAAAAATACACAGACCAGGCAAGAAACCAGTGAACACACAAACATTCATTCAAATATACGCCTAATATCTAGAACTCGAAAATGGATGGTTGTTTCTGGGCAACTTATAAAAAGGGGGGATAATCTCCTATATGGGTCCCTAAGTAGAGGCGTCAGAGAGCGTGATAATTTAATGTCCAAAGATAATGCAGGCATTAGGGCAGAGGAAGGGAAATGCCAACACTTACCATTTCCCAGCCTGAACAGAGGGAGCGCGGTATAAGTTTCACCGGTGTTTATGAGTTCTCTCTACGTCAGTGATTGGAGTATATCTTAGGAGGGAAAATGAATTATGTCTAATAAGTTGGTGGTGTTTGGTTTATATATGTATGAGACACGGGATTAAGAATAGAGAATAACTGGTCCCAATTAACCATATAAATGTACCTGTGAGGACAGGGTCTATTTCCGCAGGTCCAGCGGCTGGGGTTCTAGGTAAGCTCGGGGTTCGTGAGTCAGGTATCGGGTCAGGAGTTCTATTTACAACAGGGTAAAAAGGGCGGGTCAAGGAAGGAGAGGATGGACACTGTTTTAAGCATAATTAATGCCTAATAATCCAGCGTTTAAGAAAAGACTAGGTCTAAACGTTCGCCATTCCTAATAAGTTTTAATATATGGAGAGCACAAGCAAAAGAAATTACCTTGTTTGAGACGAGACACAATGGTAAAGAAGATTAAATCCAAGGAGGTCCTTCTTGGGAGTTAGGTACTCATCGGGTCGAAGGTGGTCTTTCACGAACAGGATGGATATTCTACAAGAGATCATGGTGCACGTTAAACGGGTCTTGAAGAACAATGCAAAAAAGAGAATGGTCTGGGAGTCGGATCGGGGGAAGGGTTCATATCCGTTTACCAGGGCTTCATAAGGAAAGGCGGCTAATCATGCTCATAACGGGATGCATGGGGGGGCTGGGATCACATACTCGAGAGAGTGACAACAAATCTATGGAGACGGGAGGAAGGCTAGTAGGTTAACTACGGTAGGCGAAATGGTAGGGCTCGCTAAGTGTAGAAGGGAAGGTCTCTTGCCTCAAAGTTCAATAATGGCGGAGCCGCGTAGTGATCAGGTCTTCCAGGATGCGGCACGGTGGTCGTCTCCCGTCGGGTGTGGGACATGGGCAGGATAAGCAGGGGATAGGGAGTGGCCCTGCAATGAGTAGGGGCGTTTAGATTCAGGGAGCAAATAGCGTATAGCAGCAAGTAGTATCGTGAAGCGCTACTACACAGGGCTGAAAGATACGGGGGAGCGGAACATAATTACCGGAATAGTCGAGCTCCGCACGGACCGCGAGGCGGCGTCCTCTCTCAGGAAAGGTAGAAGCAGGATAGCAGAGCCAGTTAGTGAGCATTTCAAAGCTCAATCCAAAAAGGGTGTCAGGTGTGTTCAAATACACGGACAGAGAGGGTGGACACTGGGTGGCTCGGACACACAGTGGCGGCCATCTTGGAACGGGTAGAGCTAAAACTGTGGATATAGGGTAGAATAATCGAGTTGGAAGAGGAGCCAAGAACGAGATCCTAGTCCCAGCGAGGCATGAAAAGAAGCGATTTGAGGAGGTGGCTATTTTAGACCAAATGTGGTCAGGTATGGTACACCTGAAAAACAATTTTTTTTTATAAAAACAAAAATATTTTTTTTCTTACAGAGAATAAAACGCGGTCATCTAGGAAGAGGAAAGAATCCTCTAAAAGAGATAAACAAGGGACACTGGTTCATGACGGATGAAACAGTCAGTAAAAGATAGCGCAGTGGCTATCTAAGAGAGGGGATTCTTTTCACTTGGACATAAATAAATAAATAAATGGCTCGTGATCCAGAAAAGCAGAAAATAAAAAAAGGATGTGGGGTCAATGTTAACGACCACAAATCTAATTAAAGAAAAGGCCCTCTAGAAAAGGCAGAAGCTCCTTAGGTAGGTGTGAATAAAGGTACATATTCAGAGGTTAGGAAACGGACAAGACGTTCATTTGTCATCAGCAGAAGTAAGTGGATGAATATATCCAGAACTAGGGCTTTCAGGAGGGAAATGGCAATAGGATAATTTAGTTCACAGAAGGGCATTGGACCATGGGCATTCTTCATTGTGGTCTTTTTGTGCGGAATTAAACATGAATATCCAGAATACCGCCCTTTTTCTGCGGAGACAGATGGGTTTAGCCATTATTTTCTCCAGAATAAACCATCGGAGATCTCTTTCATTGTGGCCTTTGTCCAACCAATGTGTAACCAGGGGGGCCGATGTTTTCTTGTTTCGGATGTTCGATTTGTGTTCCCCGATTCTGAGGCGGCATTCCCGTCCAGTTTCTCCAACATATGGGAGATACCATGGACACAGGATGACATAGATGATGTTAGCAGTTCGACAGTTAGTCATTTTTTTATTTCGTGCCACCGATATGGTCCGCTCAGTGGTGCTCACTGAGTCGCCTACTATGGCGTGAGGGCAAGCATGGCAAGTGCCACATCTGTGGTTACCGAAGATAGGGTCCAGATTGGTGATGGCCGTTTGAATACTGGGGAGGGCCTCCGGCATTTTTCCCCTAACAAGGTGGTTTCTAGGATTTCTGTTCCTTTTGAACGCGAATATAGGTCGGCCAAGAGGAGTTTGATCTTTTTCCAAATTGAGGAGATGCCAACTAGAGTTTAGGATCTGTCGTACTTTGTGGTTCATATTGGAGTGGCGAGTGATGTATACCAGTTGTTCCAGGGGGTCAGTGTTTTTGGGTAGAAACATCAGATCTCGATTTGCATACCTGCCTCTTTTAAAAGAGTCCTTGATGAATTTTCTGGGGTAACCTCGGTGTAACAATTTTTCTTTCAGGATGTCAGATTGGGATAGGTAATCACTTATATCCGTACAATTCCTTCGAATACAAAGGAACTGACTGTAAGGGATACTATCTTTTTGATTCCTGGGGTGAAAGCTGGTGTATTGTAGAAGGGTATTCCTAGCTGTGGGCTTGGTATATAGGGATACTTTTATAGTATTGTCCTGATGTTCAACCCAGATATCTAGGAATTCGATTCTTTGATTGCTGTGGTGGCTGGTGCAGCTCTTTGTACCATATGGAGGATTCGTTGTTTTAGTACGGGTTCAGGATTTTGGGTGATCTTTTGGTAGTGACCCGAGGAGGAGAGAAGGTCGTTCATTTTGTTGGTATAATTGGAAGTCTCAAAAATGACGATGCCCCCCCCCCCTATCGCAGGGTTTGATGGTAATATTGCTATCATCCTTCAAAGTCCTGAGGATGGCTTCTTCATCCCTAAGAAGGTTGGAGTCAGGGATGGGAACATATTTGATCATTTTCTCAACTTTGGCAGTCACTGCCCTTTCGAAAATGTTGACCTCCGGGCTCAACATATCAAGAGATGGAGTGAAAGAGGAGGGGGGTTTTAATCCCGATTTGTTCTCTTGATCTTTTGTTGTTGCTGGAGTAGAGTTTTATCTCCCTCAATCAACAACTCACACACTGTAGCTAGTTCCAAGGAATGAGGACTATGACAGACTGTGAAAAGATCATCAATAAACTCAACAACCAGGCCACCTTCTTTGAATTTGTTTGGGATGCCTTTGTGAAAACCATATAGTTAACTGACACATCATTCTGACCTGTTTTTGTTCTACTCACACCCCAGTATGTTTCTCCCTCTTCCCCTGTGCAGTACACAGTGTGCCTGTGACCGTGGATAAGAGGATGCGCTGGCCCTGGCTATGCCCTCCTGATTTTGACATGGTAAGTTCCACTGGACTGATGGTTTTTGAGATAATCCTTAATCCTAATCTCAGATATCAACTAAATCCTTTAATGCAGCTTTTCCGCATGTGCTGTCTGTCACTTAACCCTCTCTTTAATCTGGGGGATTACTTAAGTAGTTATGACCATCAAACTATTGAATTCGAGGTTGAAAGTGAAGGCATGCACATACCCTGTGATGTGATGTGACATGATGTGATGTTATGTGATGCTATGCTATGCAGATTTGTAGAGTGCACGATCACCCGGGAATGTATCCTGTCACTTAGCAGGCATGAGTCCAGCAAAACCTCGGGCCTGGTGGAACAAAAAGCCAGGTCTTTAGCTTCTTGCAAAATTCAACAAGTGAGAAGGAGGCTCTTTGTGTAGTGGCAGATCGTTCGACCCTTCAGGAGCAATGTAGGAGAAGGCTCGACAGCCAAATCTGATTTTCCATATGCCTGGGATATGTGCGGGTAGGAGTCCAGACGAGTGGAGGTGTCTGGAAGTTTTGTTGAAACAAAACATTTTTTAAGTATTCTGGGCCAGTGTTATATAGCGCCTTCAGAGTATGGGGAGGAGTTTAAATTTTGCACGTTTGTGTATGGGGAGCCCGTGGAGCTCCTTCAGGTGGGGTGTGATGTTAGTGCTGCGTGTGAGGCTAAGAGTGATTCTGGCTGCCGAGTTCTGCCCTATTCTGTGGATGCCAGCAGTCCACGTCATGTGTTCCAATGCCTTCCTGTGCTTTTTGATATGACATATTTCCTGAAGATATGGTTGAGGTGCTACATATGATTGGGCACCTAACTTTGTTAATTACCACAAGAGGCATCCATCCATGGGAATTCAGTACGATGTGTACTGACCCTCAGTGCACTCTGCTCTTACCCATTATGTGACAGAACCCAGACTGTTTGAACTTTGACCTCTTCACCCCTACGAGATGGATGAGTGGGATTGGAAGATTCTAGTACAAGGTGGACTGACCCTGCAAATTGTTTGGATCCTATTTGAACAATGCTCAGAATCAGTGCTTAGCACTGATGGGCTCACACATTAGGCAGGATTAGGAATCCCCATCACTAAACTGTCACATTGAGCATCATGCTGTAAAATATTTAACTTGAACCCTAATGAACCTTGATGCAGCTCGCAAAAAATTGAAATATTGAAATATTATTCTCACATTAGTGATACCATGGCATACGATGGCAGCACCATGGAATAAAATTATAGCAATTCTACTTGTATTTTAAGCCAATCTTAGTGGGATAGTAGGAACAGAATGAATTACATGCATTGTGTTATGATTTTCTGATAGTCGTTGCTATCTACTAACATGTCCCTTTTGTCCCATGGCAGACCCTGAACTATTTGAATAGTTCATTACTTCACTGTCAGAACTGTCTGTATAGTCTGGAGCTTTTAGGCCTTTACCTTTGGAAAGATTAAGGTCAATCAGAAAACAGGGTTGGAAAGACATACTCAGAATTAGGAGATGGGGTAGTAAAGAATCAGTATTATAAGGCCAAGCATCACTGTGAGTGAAATTGTCATGGTGACTTACAGCGAATGAAGACAATGCACTTTGTTAAGAGTAACTAGGTGTGATTATAGGAAGATGGCCATCTTTACTAACTTACAATAGAGGTACCCTATAATATGTTATTTGGTCACATTAATTTTCACTGCAAAATATATTTATGTTCTGGCATTGACAATAAATGTGGCCTAATAACACGTTATTCAGTGCAAATGTAGTAATAAAAGCACATAAGCACTTATTACTACAGTGCATTGAACTCTATTACCACAGCTGACCAAACTTGACATAAGGAAACACTATTTATCCCTTCATAGACTGCATATTAAAATTACCTATCACATGGAAACAATTTTAAACGACATGAGGCTTCTTCAATGTGACTTCACTTAACTGCCCAGAATTAACCAGTTGAATCTTGGTTTTAGTTAAATATGTTTTTTTAAACCAAACCTTTTTTTTTAAATGCCACGGTATAACCCATACATGCAGATGCACAGAATGTTATATGCTATTTATTGACTTTGCTGAAGGAAAGGCATCTTAACTCACTTGAGGCTTCACTTCTTGTAAGGCATGACCCACCCACACTCAGTAATGGTACTCAATAGCATATTACACTCTGCACGTCTACATACATACTGTTTATGCCATAGCAGTGAAAATGTATGTGGTAAAAAACTAGTTTTTAGAGCAACTGCTCTAGTAAACACATATTCGCACATGTATTACTCAAGTTCAAGAGTCAGACTCTAAAGTAGAGCAAAACTGGATTTGGAAAAAACACTGTTTACTGAGTCACATATTGCATCTCACATTCCTTTATATATGGAAAAAACTCACCTAATAGCTACAAGGCGTCTTCGGTGTGATGTTGGCTTGCTGCACAAATGTAACCCCTCGCAACCTAGTTTTTTGTTAAATACATTTTTGTAAACCAAATGCCTTTAGTTGAAACATATACATCATAAACCACATATTACCTTTGCTGAGGGAGAGGTGGGGATTCGCGTCCCACTCAAAGCTTTAGCCTCTTGTGAGTCATAGCCCCTCCCCAAACGGGATCAAAATCATGTCTCAAGAATACATTTAATACAAAAATAGAATATCTAGATATTTTGAAGGTGGAGCTTGGAATTTGGTTCATAGAAAGGGTATATTTTTCTGGTTGTAGGAAGTCTGTTTACCTGACGAGATTATTTGATTGATCACTTGTTTAAGTTCCGCTTCCAGGGCCTACATGTTGTCTTGGTCTCCTGTGAAAATATTCCCTGTAGTGTGATACAATTATGCTCCATGCCCTGTTGAGGAACCAATATTTAGAGACTGAACATTGCTTGTTTTGGCTTCTTTTTGGATCTGGAATGGAATTCTAACGGATGAGCACCCATCCATTAAAAAGCAACTAGCTTTCACCAAGTTTAGAGTAGTTTGCTTTGAGTCAGGCAATATAAATATATAGAAAAGTATTGTAGCAAAGAAAATGTCTAATTGTCTGACACTGGAGCAAAAATGCTGTATTCTTTAGAAAGGTGAAGATGGTTGCTTTATTCACATGTGTGTAGAGCAGATTCTTCCACAGCTATGGCTTTGTAGTGCTTTTTGGCAGCCACAAAACTTTCTATGTGATTCTTGGTTAATATTGCAGACCCCTGTTTGAGTCGGCTAATGATATGCTGCAGGTTTTGTGTTTTGTTCATTAAGCTCTCAATCTGTAAGTGTGATGTTTTTGGTTTAAGGCCAAATGGGTTTGCTTAACCCCTTAGCTGCGGCGGCTATTCCGCCGCAGTGCTAAGGGGGAGGGGGAGCCGCGTGGTGCTCCCGTGCTCGTGACGGAACCGCTCCGTCACGAGCCTCGGGTGGGCTGTGCTTGTGACGGAACGGTTCCGTCACGGCCCCGCCCACTTAATAGAACGCGCCACGCAGGTGCGAAATCAGCACCGCGCAGGTGCGGCAAGTGGGCCATGCCGGAACCGTTCCGTCACCAGCACAGCCCACCCGAGGCTCATGACAGAACGGTGCCGTCACGAGCACGCAACAGGTTAATGACAATGCGTCTTTTAGGTGATAGACTAGATCCCTGCCAGGAAGATGGAGATAGTTGGATATGAAGATGCTTGTGTCTCTGTGTATTGCTTAGTGACAGGTGCTGCCGGGCACTGTAATAGATGACTACATGGTGTATCAGGGCCAAGCTGGATGTATACTCGGAGTTCCGTCCTTTAGGTTCTTGTACTGTAGGATATTAATGTGTAGCCTGCCATGGTCAGAAGCGTTGTTGTGATCATGGTGACAGCCAAGCTTAGGTAAAAGCTAAGTTGTATTAGATGTACACAATTTTGCCTGTCTATTTTTTCTGTTGTGAGTTGGGGAGGTTTGGTGCCATCTCTGCCACATCTGATTCTAAATGTTGTCAGGGTCTAGGGATTTTCGCTTGCTTACAGTCCTCTGCATGGTGCATACCTATACAGAGGGCCAGCAGAGCACTGCGGGTGATTTCATCAACGGAGAATAAGAACTGTAGGCCCTGCAAACCAGAAGGTGAAACAAGCAGCAGTTAGCCAACCTTTTAAGCCAAGAAAAGTACCTGCAGCAGTAAAGTCCACCTGAAAGCATTACTCTTCTTGTTTTGTATCTAAAATATTTCGCAATATGTGTTAGAAATGGAGTTTTGTATTTGGCAGGGGTATGAACCCTATCCAAGTAGGAACCCTTCCTTCTAGTCAGGGAAAGGGAATTACACTTCTAAAATAAACCCTGCTCACCCCCTTGGTAGCTTGTCATGAGCAGTCAGGCTTATCTCAGAGGCAAAGTGTAACACATTTGCACATAACACACAGTAATACAGTGGAAGCACTACAAAATAACACTTCAGCAATTTTAGAAAAATAGTTAATATGTATCTGTGTTAAAACAAGACCAAACGATCACAATCCAACATACAGTAATCCAAATACAAATATTGCAAAAATAGACTAAAATACAGTTCGTTGAAGTGGTTAGCTCCATCCGGGGCTATCAGGGCATTGTGAACAAACTAATCAAACAGTTCAGCCCTACTGAGGCGTCACAGGTGAGCTACAGTGTCAGAAAGACCCACAAACAGTACCTTGGAAATGCAGGGCATCATGGACCTTGCGATTAGCTAAGAAAAGGCTGTGTTAGAAGGAGTCAGTCTAAGAGGTTGGTGTAGAAGTCGTCGGGCCCTTGAAGTCACACGCTCTGCAGATTGAACTCTGTGAGTTGAAGTCAGGAGCACCGGCATCAGCAGGCATTGGGGCTGCGGTGCAAAGTAGAGTGGTGTTGCGTGCGGTGGCTTCAGGTCGTGGTGCAGGCAGCGGCTTGGTGTCGACCAGGGCTGCGGAGAGAAGCGAAGAAGTACTCATCACAGTGCTGGCAGGAGTCAATGGTGTTGATGGGCTAAGGCTGCTGTGTGGGACAGAGGGGGTGCATCGAGTAACTTATGAGTGGTGCCCCCACGCCATGGTGCAGGCAGCAGCTTTGATGTTGGCATGGAGAGGTGGCTCTGAGAATACCAGGGTGGGCGAGATGAAGCCAGGCAGTGTGAAGTGCAGTGCCCTCAGGTCAAGGTACAAGCAGCAGCTCAGTGGCACTGGTAGACAGCGTCAATGAGACCAGGGTTGGTTTGCAAAGTGGACAGTGCTCTCTGCAGTACCAAGAGGTCACAGAGCCAGCAGTGGCATCATTGATGGTGTCGGGTTGCTTTTTCTTCTGTTGCAGCACAAAACTCATTGTTCCCAGTACTGGTAGCAGATGAACTTTAAGTCTTTGCTATTTTTGAGACTATTTGAACAGGGGGCAAGCTCTACCCCAAGCCCTAGGAGGAACTCTTGAAAATATGTTGCAGAAAGTCATGTCCAATTCTTTCACTGCCAAGACAAAAGCAACCACTGCAGGCCAACACAGCAAAGCACCCTACCAAGTGGTAGTTCCTCCTCACAGCTTCTCCAACTCTTTGTCTTGGCAGGCTCCTTAGTCCAAATGAGTTTTAAACTTTTGGGTTCAGGGCCCCCATATTTATACCACTTTTCACATTGAAGTTTTAGGCAGTAAGTCACTATTGCTCAGTAGAAGCCAGTTATGTCCTCTGTAGTCCAGCTTCACTACAGGAGATGGAGACAGTATTGTGCAGAGCAGACACAGCCTATTCAGGTGCTAGTAAAAAATCCTCTCACTACTTTGAATGCAGAAAGGTCTATTTAGCCTGGCTATCAGTCACCCAGGGAAGGCAGGACACACCTCAATCCCCCTTGTGACTGTCTAGTGTGAATGCACATCCCCATCTCATGTCACTCCAAAACCAGACAGTGAATATACAAACATGCAGGTGCACACAGAATGGCTAAGTAAGAAAATGCCCACTTTCTGGCAGGGTCATTTTCAGACACACAATTTAAAACCCACCTTTCCTTAAAGATGTGTTATTAAATTCTGAGCTGAGAGAATCTAAACTCTATTTTTCTGTCTTTTCCCATTTGAAAGTTATACTTGTAGAATTCTATAAGGCTGCTCCAATGACCACCTATAGGAAAGATAGCCTCTCAATATTGAAAACCGAAATACACCGCATTTTACTATCAGGACATGTAAAACACACTACAACATGTCCTACCTTTCACTTACACTGCATCCTGCCCACAGGGCTACCTTGTGCCTATCTTAGGGATGACTTACATGTAAGAAAAGGGAAGGTTGGCACCTGGCAAATGGGTGAACTTGCTAGGTGTACATAGCAGTAAAACTGCACGCAGACACTGCAGTGGGAGGTCTGAGACATCTTTGTAAGACTACTTTATGGGTAGCACAACCAGCGTTACAGACCCATTAGTAGTATTTGATTTACAGGCCCCGGGCACAAGCAGTGAACAGTAATATGGACTTACTAGTAAATCAAACATACCAATCATGGAAAACAAATCATAAAACAATTTACATGGAGAGTATATGCACTTTAGCACTGATAACCAATTAAAAATGGGTCAAAAACAGGAGGCCATAAAGTCTGGGGGTAAACTCGCTTAAATGCCTGGTCTCTTACAATATATAATTTTTTTGTTAACTGTAAATTCTTCTCTAGCATAAGCTCAATTTGAGGGTCTCTGACATTTTAGGGATGACCCCTAAGTGTATGAGATGTAACTGGTCATTTCTGCTTAACAGCTAATCATGCAGATTACACACACCCCTCCCCCATTCCAAAAAGGATGGGCCCCAAGGTATGGGGTCCCCAGGGCAGAAATTGACGGAGGGAAGGGGGGGTCACATGGCACTCCTTCTTTAATTAAAAAAAAGCTGGCCCCGGTATATCGCTGAAGGCCCACCCCCTTTCACCCCCACTCTGCAAAAGCATCTCCTGGTGCACTGCTGGTTGGGAGATAAAGTCCCCTTCACTCCTGAGGGTCTCTGAGGGCCAACTACTCCTCATGGTTCCTCCAGTAAGTCCCACACAATAAGATTGCTGAGAGGTCATCGGAGGCCCGCTCCCTTTCTCCACCACTCTGCAAACATGCCTTCTGGTGCACTCATGGTTGGGGAATAAAGCCCCCTTGAATGCTGAGGGTCCTTTGGGGCCAGGACTCTCTCCTGTTACCTCCAGTAAGTCCCACACAATGGGATTGCTGAGAGGTCTGCAGAGGCCCTGCCACCATTCTCCACCACTCTGCAAACATACCTCCTGGCACACTACTGATTGGGGAATGAAGTCACCTTGGCTGCTGAGGATCCTTGGGGGCGAACAACCCCTCCTGTTACCCAGTGGGATTTCTGAGACTGAGCTTGTAGGAGGCCCACCCCTTTATATATTAGTTTGGAAACAGAATAAAACAACTTTAGAAATTCACTGAAAAAAACAAAGGTTACAGGGATGTTATAGTTAGGAAGCAGAATTTTAAAAAACTTAGAGAAATTCACCGAAAAAACCAAAGGTTACAGGCAAATTAAAGTGAAAGTGAGTGTGAGACAATGGGAATACAATATAAATTACACAATACAAACTATAGAATAACTTGTACAACAAGTTAGATAGTTTATTTTTGCTGTTCTCAGAATATATTGAATTTCACTAAAAACAGTGAGTTCAAACTATTCATCATATGACAGCGGGAAAAAAACCACAATCTAAAAGATTGTGTTTTAAAAAAAACATATAAACTTAAAAATCACATATGTACACTAATCTTTGATTCACTTACTTTTCCTTTAAGCCAAATAGTACATTATGAAGGTACTTTTTGTTGGAAAATACTCTGCTGTTCTCTAAAACTTCCATTTCATCGACTTTCTATAAGAAAAGCTCCAAGAACATCTGAAATATGTTTTAATGTTTTCATTTTCTCCTTGTGTTCAGTCATGACTCTTTGCTCATTCCTTCACCTTTCCTTAAGGCCAAATAGTGTCAGATGTATCAGTATGTTTTCAAATTACTCAAAACAAACTCTGAAATTACAGTTTCCCCGACTTTCTGAAAGAAAAGCTCATACAACATTTTCACAATGTTTAAATATTCATATTTCCATCTCTGGCTCAGTCATGTTCAACATTTCCTATAATACTGATATCACTTACTATTAGATCCACTTACAGTACTTATATGACAACTAGAATTTTGATATTATCTTGATCACTTTTACTCACAATATAATTTTAAACAGCAGACTAACTTTTATTAACTGCTCCCGTCTTCATAGGCCAATTACATTTACTTAAATTTTGGTTCTAAACACACTAGGTAAGAATTTTTTAAGTCAAAAGGCAAACGTTGTTTGAAAGTCAAATGAATATCATTACAGTAAGTCCAGCCTTTTCGACATTTTAAATAAGCTGTATAAAGCCCTGATGTTGTCAAAGGACCAGCATGATAAATAATAGCTACAGTTGCAAAGATTCTTCCTGAAATTGATAACTGAGAAGCCACACATTTTTTAATAGAAGTTGTCAATTTAGTTCCATCAGGTCTACATCGTTGGAACATTAAAATTACATACTGACCATAAGTTCGAATACATAATGTGGACAGCATTGCACACTTACATTGGGTACACACCATATTATGATCAGCTGCTTTAACTAGATTATTAAAAGACACTGATTTGCAGTCTGGTAAAGTCAAATATATCAATCTTTCAGTGTCTATTCTAGTACTACTTGATGAACTACAATTGTCGCAGTCATGCTGCCATTGATAAGAAAGGCTAAAAAGATTTTCTATATCTACACCTTCATCTTCCAATACATCAAACATATACATTAAAAATTCCTGACAATCCTGCTGAATATTCTGTGAAAATTGTTTTTGACCACAACATATGTCTAAAAGATTTCGAATTTCTGAAACACTTTCTATTTTTGCTCTATCACTGCTACATTTCTCAAACACAGATTTCAATAAACAGCAGAATCTTTGATCCCGATTTTCAACAATCTGTTCTTGTAAAGTATGAAGAAAAAAAACAACATTAACCACTACATTAGCACGTAGCAGTTGACACCCGAGCTGTTTTCAAACTGAAATCCAACAACATCTTCAACAGAATCCTTTTTCTTTCTGCTTACAATTACAGTTTCATCTACTTTTTGTCTTTTTGCTACTACCTCACTGCAATTATTCTCATTTCTTCTTTTTCGGCCTACCACACGTTTTTCAAACAGAGGATATTGAGGCAAATATGGAGCGTACTCTTTTCTTAACCTATTGTATTCTTTAACACAATCTAGATCTGCACAAATCTTTGTCTCATCACACTCAATTAAGTACAATCCTGATAAAGTTCTGACTCGTGATAATGCCACATATGCCATACCCTCTTTAAACACAGAACTTCCAATGTTCACCAAAGCCCTATCTACACTTAAACCTTGAGATTTATGAATTGTCACCGCATATGCCAAACAAACAGGAAACTGTTTTCGGCGAACATATAGGTCTTTTACAAGCAAAAAACTAGCAGAACAACGACTGATTTGTTGTACTTGCTCAATGCCATCAAATTAAATTTTTAAAAATTCAATTCCATCTCTATTTCTGTAATTCAAAAAATCAACAACATGACCCATTGCTCCATTTACCAGACCTTTTCAACATTTAAATTCCTTCTCAAAATGATACGACAATTTAAACACACATTCAGAGTCTTTTCAAAACCAGCAGTTTTAGATATACTCTTCTCTAATGAATCCAATTTTGATTTCAAATTTTCTGATAAATAATTGTTGCTCCCATATGCTCTATTTTATCTATAGCTTCCAGTTTCACAATCTCTTCATTTTCTAACTTTAACATTTTGTTGTTGAAAATGGAACATTCTTGCAGAGTTGGCATCAAACATATCCCAGATTTGTTCTCAGTAATTTTCTTAAAAATATTCTCTGGAAGAATGTTTTCATTTGGATACAAATTTGAAATTACCCGTGCATGTAAAGCTTCTTTCCCATGCTCACTTACTTTTCCAATTCTTACATGTCGAATATTTTTATAATCTTCATCCTTTGCCTGTCGCATATTTTAAAGCAGTTCTGCATATTTGAAATTTAACCATATATTAACGTTTCCAATGCTTCCTAGGCACTTCCTGGTATCTTCATGTGTGAGCATTTTAAACACTGGTTGTCCTTTCTCTGGAGTCAACTGCAGTAGATCTCCAAAAACAATAATGTGTTTCCCTCCAAATAACACATCATACTCAGTTCTAAGAATTTCTTGCATTCTCAAATGCACAAAAGCAAGCATTAGATTTGAGACCATGCTTACTTCATCAGTGATAAGAAGTTTCATTTTCTTCAGGACTCTGGAAACTTCAGAACACGCCTCTCCAGATAGCTTGTGGTATTGCAATTTACTATCATGCTCAACTGGTAGCATCAGTAAACGATGTAAAGTAATCCCTTTAATGTTATGTGCTGCCAGCCCAGTTGGAGCGGTTACAACACAAGACAGCGGTGATTCAGTCATTTTCTGCAGATAAGTTGCAATTGCTTTAATCAGGAAACTTTTTCCAGTTCCCGCTTCTCCACTTACGTACAGTCGGACAGGCTCAAATGATGTACATGAGCACTCTTTTTTCTCATGTTTGAATCCATGTTCAATCTGTTCTGTGACTTCGTCATATATCTGTTTCTGCTCAACGTTTAGTTGTTTCACCAAATCTTCTAAGTTAACTACATCCTCTTGAGCTTGTTCCATAGCTCTTTCCACCTCATCCATGGCAGTGGCAGCTTCATTTTGGATAACTGGTCCTCCTAGTGGATCCTGACTCAATGAAGTAGAACTCTGACTGTCTTGAGAACTGTCTCTAGCAATCTCTGCAGCAATTTTGGCTTCTTGCTCCATTTCTTCTTTCAACATTTGCAGATAATTTGGAAAAACAGGACATTCTATGGTATCCTTGGTTACATTAAAAGAATCTTCGTAACAGAGAAAATCTCCAAGTAGTTCTTCTGTACGGCATGGCTTAAAGAGTTGCAAAAGAGCTAAATAGTAAAATTCCCTTTTGTCTGGAGATTCGCAACTCAATTTTCGATGATTAATCAAATTGCCTTTTCTCTGCTTCACTAGACATCCTTCACACCCAATGACAGCAAATATTCCATTATTGATATCTTCTGTGATGTTCCTCTTATAACTATAGTTTTTCAGAACTTCATACAAACAAGTATTCTCAAGATGACTACTTCTATTTGGATAGTATGTATCCAACATGTTTGTCTTCAAAATATCTGTACTGTTTGGTTCTTTCTCCGCCAAATACTCAATTTCTTGTACAGATTTCAAAACTCGGTTTCGTGTTGCAGCAAGACCTAGACTCACCCAAATGATTGTTCTAGATTTGGCATAGAGACTTGCTGATGAGAACCGATCAGAACATTCATATGCTCCAATTTCTCGATGCAACAACATCTTCAGACTGCAACTGTATCATTTTTTACTTATACTCTTTTCATGTGATTTGTCCTCCCACATTTCCTTCAGTTCTGTCTTTTCTTTTTTTGTGATGTAAGACGTCACATATCGAGCCACAGCAATAGAGTTGTCAGCAACGAACTGAATATCCATGTTAGCATTCCACATGGACAAAATCACTGGGTTGTAGTCGTTGATGTACTTGGACTCTTCGTTTCTTTTTAAATTGTATGTATTTTTTGGTGATTTCCTCGTCACAGTATGTCGCAGAGAAGACATCAAATTATTTACTCTTCCTTTAGAAATCACTGGTCATGGAAACCCGAAATGACATTTTGTGTAGAACTTGTCCTTGTTTCTGAATTTTCGACGACAGTACTTTCCACAACGATGGGATTGAAAGCCTAAAACTTGTTGCCTTAAACTGTTTTCTTCTGTAGTTTTAGGAACAGCACATGTTGAATACTCTTCAATGAAACTCATCACTGTGTCATCCGAATCTGTTCCAAATTTGGGTGCATCTTTAATACATAACAACATATGTATGTGAGGAGCACCTCTCGCTTGATACTCCTTTCTCCAAAAGAAATCCAAAACCTCTCCAAGGGGAGGATTTTTTTTGTTGGTAATAAAAGACATACTAGCTTCAAATCTATGATTGAAATATCTGCATACATTCACTGGATCCAAAGAACACAGTTCTCCAAGTGTTTTGAATTCTATATTTTGTATGTTTGCATTTGCCTCTCGTAGAAATTGAAGTAAGTCGTCCCATGCATACTCAGCATAGCTAACCATGTAGGAGTTCCTAAGTTTCTTAGCATACATTTCAATTCCCCATGACGACGGAACCAATACTCGTTTGTACCACGCTGACATGCCATGAGATTGATTAGCTCAGATTCCAAAATACTGTCTTGCAGATTGACTTTCTCCATAAAGTCCCTCGCCGAAACATTTTGCAGATGTGCTCCACTTTTCAGTATATGGTTCACTGCATAAGAAAGCCCAGACAAGTCACTTTCATACAGTAAATGAAACAAATACGGAATGCATTGACGAAACCTTGGATCTTCAGCATATAATCTTAAAGTCCGGTATTCAGAGGCAGGAATTTGAACTGGTCGATCGTCATATTGTCCACCTCGACCTGTTGGAAATAACTGTGAAAAACAACGAGCTTCCAAACTTTCTCCCCATACACTAATGGGACTTCCTTTTGCTGCTTTCATTTGAAACAAGTCAATTGCATTCCCCATTACTTCTTTGGAATGCAAAGGATGAACAGTATAATGTTCATATATTTTTTCACTTCCAGACACATCAACTTTTTCAATTTGGCCGGCTGAACAATCACTGTCTTCTTCTGCAGCTGTTTCCTCTGTTCCAACACATACATGTTTGTAGTACTCATTGTTTTTGACCAAATACAACATTGCCTTTTTGACTTTCCTAACATCCACTAAATCTTGCCAGATTTTCTTACTCTTTGTCGGAACCCCATTAAATAGAATAACCAGGGGTTCCTCTTCCACTTTTCCTACACCGATTGTATCAATATTGTTCTTGAAATCTAGAGGCAAATAAACAACTCTTCCCTTTAATCCCGTCTGTAAATCTGAAGGAGGCAATTTCCCTATCTTAGGCTCCATGCGAACAATAGCCTGAAAAGGATGGACACATTGAATCAAAATAGATTCATAGGTATTTAAATCCATCAATTCAGAAGGAATGTCTACCAACTCAAGATCATTATGAACAGCTCTAGCAGTCATTCTGTTTTCATTTAATTTTTTTAAACAATGTTTACAAATACGCTGATCAGAACTCAAATCAAAAGAATTCTCCACCAACAAATAAGTTGCAAAATCCTTCCATTCACTATTATTTTCCATTTCACTTTTTGCATATAAATCAACTAACCTAGTCTGAATCTTATAATGAGTCCGTTGACAGCACACACAAGTAAAATTAGGCCTTTCACTTGTTTTCACCTTAAACTTGGTAATTTCCTGGTCAAACCTTTCTGTACTTGAAATCTGTACATTGTCTACCACATTACCTTCTATTACTGTGTCAATTTCTACACTCTCCTCTTTTTCACCAAAATAACAAAACTCAATTTCAACACAAATGTTCTTCACATCTAATTCAGATCCATGCAAAAGAGCACTGTTTAACTGTTTAAGCTTAAGTGCAGGACTTTTTGCATAATACAACTTTCTCACTAATTTCCTCATTTTATTATGATGCACTGCTAACATCCTAAAATGATGAAAAACACTCTGACATACTTTTCTAGAAAGACAAGCCAGTAAATGCCCATGCAAACCTGTGTTTTCTCTCACTCTGCAAGGATCTAAGTCTTGCAACATCTTCATTTTCTGTTTTAGACTTTTCTTACTATATGTACGTAAGAAATTAAGAAGCAAATCGATTGAATCCTGTCGCACACTACAAATACTACTACACTTCCAAGTGTACACTGGACCCTTAGTACGTCTCCCTAAAACTTCATCAGCTAACACCTCTTCTGCATCTCTAGACACAAGTTTCTCTTTTTCAATCGGACAACTGTCTTTCACCTCATATGCTCGACCACTGGTGTCAACTGCATGCACCAAAACATTCTCCTGGAAGTAACTCTCCTCATTAAAAAATGGCTCACAACTTGAACTATGCATCCATTCTCCAGAAAAAACTTCACAAAAATTAGTCCGATTAATTATTCTTTTCCTTCTACTGTTCGATTTGAAAACATCAATTGCCTTGTTAAGTATCCTAATTCTATTGATTACTAAAATAAAAAAATAAAAATTTCTTAACTTCAAAAGCCTGATCAACAATCTTCTCTACACTTTTCTTTTTCTTGTAAAAAGCAGCTCTCTGTTAACCTTTCTTAACATTTTTTAACAAATTTAAAACTACCCTATTGCGAAACATTCGTCTACGAATGTCCCTAAATTGGTTTTGCCTTCTATTCCTATACATACTGTTCTCTCCTGCTCCAGTAGTAACATTTTTGGGGGGCCTCTTCTTCCTTTTCAAATTTGCTCTCTCCTTCTGTACATTCACATTCCCATTAACATTTTTTTTATCTACATATGTTCCAAAAAAAAGACTTACTTGTCTTACCAGGAGCTTTTTTTGTGTTTTTTGAAGTATTTGTTGTGGGGGAGTGCTTTAATTCCGTTGCTGTTTTTGATTTTTTCCGCTTGGCATCTTTCTTTCTCCTCTGCCTTGAGGGCATATTTCCTTACTATTGAAATCTTGAATTCAATCTGTGGTAAAGAAAAAAATAACACATTATAGACCACTATTCCCAAACAACAAAGCAATGACAATAAGCAAACGATATAAACACTAGTTTATAACATATCTAAGTTTATACCACAGCAACTATGTAACTAGGAGTAAGTAAGAGAAAAAGAGCTAGAGGGAGTAACACAAAGAGACAGAGAGAGTCAGACAAAGAAAACAGGTAGAGGGAGTAAAACATAGAGAAGGAGTAAGACAGAGAGAGTGTATAATATGTTGTAAGACAGAGAAAGGATGTAATAGGGAGAGGGAGTAAGTCAAAGTAAGGGAGAAAGGGAATCAAGTCAGAAAAAGGGTGTAACAGGTTGTAAGACAGAGAGAGGGTGTAAGAGGATGTAAGACAGAGAGAGGGTGCTAGAAGGGGAGAGGATGTAAAAGAGACTAAAACAGAGAGAGGCTGTAAAAGGGAGAGAGAGAGTGTAAGTTTGAGAGAGGGTGTAAGAGGAAGTAAATCAGAGAGAGGATGTAACAAGGAGTAAGTCAGACAGAGGGTGTAACAGGAAGAGAGGAAGAGAATAAAAAAGTCAGAAAGAGGGATAGAGGGTGCAAAACAAACAAAAGGTGTAATAAAGAGTAAGTCAGGGAGAGAATGTTACAAAGAGAAAGGTTGTAAGATGGAGTAAATCAGGAAGAGGATGTAAGAGAGAGTATCACTTAGAAATTGCTGTAAAAAAGAGAGCGAGGGAATGAATCAGAGACAGGGTGTAAGAGAAAGTAAGTCAAAGAGAGAGTGTAACACAGAGTCAGGATGTAAAAAGGAATAAGTCAGAGAGTGGGTGTTACAAGAGGACAGGTAGAAAAATAGAGTAAGTCTGGAAGAGAATATAAGAGAGACTAATACATTCTTGATAATGCTTGGTAAAGAAATGTTGGTGCATAAAGGATTTGTATTTTGTAAATGAGTGAGGTTTCAGTAATGTAATGAAATGCTTGTACATATGACCTGTGCTCTGTTTTTTTTTAATGTTATTTAAAAAAAGATTTCGGGCACATGAATTGGTTTTACTTTATTGACAAGAATTAGATAGTATGTGCATGATTAAAAAATATATTAGCACATTTTACAATCATATCACCTGTGTTTCCTCAGATTAGTAAGCAGATTGTGCAGATGAGGTGAGGCCTGTCCAGGGGTGCAGAGGAGGTGAGGCCTGTGCCCAATAGTGCAATGGACAGGACTCACCTCCTCTGACCCTTGGGCAAGCCTCACCTCCTCCGTGCCCCCTGGACAGGCCTCAATGTGTTGGGTATAATTGATGGTAACAGGGTGCAGATGAGGTGCGGCCTGTCCAGGGGAACAGAGGAGGTGAGGCCTGTGTCCAAGAGTGCAGTGGACAGGACTTCATAAAGCCTCTCCCCCACTGCACTATTAGACTAAGGTCTCACCTCCTCAGCACCTTTCAAAATCATGAAAGCCATTTGGGCTTTCCTCACCTCCTCTGCACCTTTCGCAATCATGTCAGGTGTGTTTCCTCAGATTAGGAATCAGATTATATTTTTTTATTGTTGCTTTCTGTTATGTTTTTTGTTATTGTTTGGTAAAAATTTTTTGCTGCATAGAGGAATTGTATTTTGTAAAAAAAATTGAGGTTTCAGTAGTGAAATGGAATGCTTGTACATATGACCTGTGCTCCGTTTTTTTAATGTTAATTAAAAAACGATTAAGGGGCAAATGAATGGCTTTAGCATTTTTCAGAAGGATTAGAAAGTGTCTGCATGATTAAATAAATATATTTGCACTTTTCACAAACATGTCAGCTGTGTTTCCTGAGATTATGAAGCAGATTAAGCTTTTTTATTCTTCTTTGTGTCATATTTCTTGATAATACATACTTGGTAAAGAAATGTTAGTGCATAGAGGAATTGTATTTTGTAAAAGAGTGAGGTTTCAGTAGTGTAATGAAATGCTTGTACATATGACCTGTGCTCTGTTTTTTAAATGTTAATTAAAAATCAATTTATGGGACATGAATTGGTTTTACATTATTCACAAGGTTTAGATAGTGTCTGCATGATTAAATCAATATATTTACAAGTTTCACCTGTGTTTCCTCAGATTAGGAAGCAGATTGTGCAGATGTGGTGAGGCATGTCCAGGGGTGCAGAGGAGGTGAGGCCTGTCCACCGGTCAGAGGAGATCAGTCCTGTTCAAGGTTGTAGAGGAGGTGAGGCCTGTGTTCAAGAGTGTAGCGGGGAAGAAGCTTGTCCAAGGGTGTAGATGAGGTGAGGCCTGTCCAGGGGTGCAGAGGAGGTGAGGCCTGTCCAGGGGAGCAGAGGTGGTGAGGCCTGTGTCCAAGAGTGCAGTGGACTAGACTTCATGAAGCTTCTCCCCCACTGCACTCTTAGACACAGGCCTCTCTCCCACTACACTCTTGAACACAGGCCTCACCTCCTCTGCATATCTGGACAAGTCTCATCTCATCTGCAACCCCAAACAGGCCTCACCTCATCTGTACCCCGGACAGGCCTCACCTCATCTACACCCCTGGACAGGCCTCACTTCATCTGCACCCTGTTACCATCAATTATACCCAATACATTTAGGTCTGTCCAGGGAGCACGGAGGAGGTGAGGCTTGTCCAAGGGTCAGAGAAGGTGAGTCCTGTCCATTGCACTCTTGGACACAGGCCTCACCTCCTCTGCATCCTTGGACATGCCTCACCTCATCTGCACATTCTACTTCCTAATCTGAAGAAACACAGGTGACATGATTGTGAAAGGTTCAAATATATTTATTTAATCTTGCAGACACTATTTATTCCGTTTCCAAAATGTAAAAGCCATTCATTTGCCCCAAAACCGTTTTACCAATAACATTGTTTTTGTTAAGGGTAGTGCCCTTACATCTATCAGCAGAAACACCAACACTGAACCACAGCTAGTATGTCAGGCTGCCCACTTGAGCGTTAAGGACTCTGATGCTGACATGACGATGGAAACACAACAATCTGATATTGACTTGTCGTCTATAACCACCTTACCCAACGTAGTACACAGTCTGTGCCATGACTCCACTCGAGAAGTAGACAGGGACATTAACCCTCAACTAACTACAATACCCTCGAATCATGACTTGAGCTCACAAACTACCTCAAACACTGACAGCGATCTACTAGCGGGAACAGTTAGTGTGATGGAAACCCCTCAGAGGGAGCAAGCTCAAGTCAGCGAAAGCGGAGCGCTGGGGAACTTCAAGGAGAAGCGAGGAAACATCCCTAAGCATAACATAATATGCAGTGATTTCACTGGGATAACCAAAATAAATCCTACTAGAGAGACACCCTCAGCACAAACCACCAACACCCCTGATAGTTCAAACTCTGTTAGGATCAGAACACAAGAAACCAAAAATGATCTCTTAAAGCTCAGTGCGAAATCTCGTAAAACTTACAAAGCCATGCTTGACGCCATTAAAGATATGAAAAACCTACTGTGTCTGTGTGAAAAATGGTTGTCAAAAATGGAGATGTTTCAATCTTCCACCCCCGAAGCACATGTTAAACATAACGCCACCCCATTGGCTTTATCAAATAGAATGTACCGTCCTCGCAAGCAACTCAACTATCTGACTGATAGTGAGCTATTATCTATTGTGTCCTCATATGAACCCATACCTACCACTCAAAATAAACTTGAAGAAAACAATAATATCAAAACATTCGTAACAAAAGCCTGTAGAAACTCTCAAACTAATACTAGAGGGATCAATGCCAACAATCTCAGGAAAGTGACATTAACGCCCGAAGAGTCTTTGCCACCCTTGAGCACGGAGCAGAAGCATTTTCGCTGTGCTCTACATAACTGTCGATCGGCAAATAAACATGCGGCAGACATAGCTGATCTCATTATTAACCATAAAATTGAAATACTCATTCTAATGGAAACATGGCTTTCTGACTCTTCCTCACCCTACCTAGACCTACTTGTCCCCCCGAACTACCAGATTTTGAGGCAGGACAGAATCATCAGAAAGGGTGGTGGTATAGCGTGCATACATAAATCTGACATTTCCATCACAAAAATACAGGCTGAGCCTTTAGAATCCTGCGAATATCTAGGCATGTCTTTAAGTGCAGCAAATAACCAGAACTATAAAATACATGCATACCACCCCCCGGGTACTAAGGCCAAATTCATAGACCAGTTGATAGAAATCATTACTTCTAACTGTAATCTGCAGACAAGCGATATATTCTTAGGAGATTTCAACATACATTGGGAAGATCTCGATGACACTCAATTAACCCTGTTAAAATCCTTCCTGGACAGCCAATCCTTAGTCCAAAGTTGCCATCCCCCCACCCACAATAAAGGATCTATTCTAGATTGGTTCTTAGCTAAAGAGAAATCTGTTGAGAACATTGCAATCACACCCTACGACTGGTCGGACCACCACATAATTACCTTTGAAATTCCGCTCAGAAAATGTAAATCATCTAAACAAGCCATTTAACCCAAAAAGTGGTCTAGAGACACCAGAGGAATTAATATGGAAAATTTAGCGGCACGATGCAATACTGATCTGCAGCCACCCATGAGCATGAATGACGTCAGCAACCTCACGCTACACTACAACGAAACAATGTCCAACATTATTGTGGACATAGCCCCGCTAAAATTAAAAAGGGTCTCAGACAAAGACAAAAACCCATGGTTCAATGGTGCATTAAATGAAGAAAGAAGATCACTGAGATTAGCGGAACGTAAATGACGTCAACACCCCTCTTCACCCCAGCTAACCTTACTGAGACAATCCAGGAAAGCGTATAATAAAAGCATTATTAAATCTAAAAAATAATTCTTCAGAAAAGAACTGGATAACGCAATAAATAGACCAAGGAAACTATTCGATCTACTTAAAGATCAATCAAACAAGGCAGCTAAAATGGCACCAGTCACTGCCAAAACTAACTTAAACAGCGAAGACTTCTTGATCTTCTTTACAAACAAAGCCAACTCATTGGAGAGGGAACTAAAAAAAGCGGCGGAAGACATTGAAGTGGAGAAGGACCGGGGAGATAAGGTGACAGATGAACTAACTGCAGCAGATCCTAAAAATAATGCCAGATGGTCAGATTTTACACAGGTCAGCGAATTAGACATTTAAAAGATCATGGCGACATCGAAACCTAACAATCATTACAACGATCCCCTTCCGGCGAAATGCTGGTCCTCAATAAATCACCTGCTAATCCCGGCCTGGTCTAGGATCATCAATGCCTCATTATCTCAAGGTCAAATACCGGCATGCTTAAAAACAGGACAAGTCATCCCACTCCTAAAAAAACTGTCTGAGAACCCCTTAGATGCAAACAACTTTAGACTGGTAACCAATATTCTAATGTTGGCTAAAATTCTGGAAAAATGTGTCCAACATCAACTGAGCTTACACATCTCGGAATTCAAGCTCCTAAACGACTGCCAATCCGGGTTCCGCCCAAATGACAATACAGAAACTGGGATTCTGCACATAGTAGATGACGCTTTACTGGCCCTGGACCAGAATAAAACATGCCTCCTAATCTTATTGGACCTGTCGTCAGCTTTTGACACGGTGAACCATGCCTATATACTTGATTGACTGAAGAACAGGATGGGATTGGAGGGTACAGTGCTATCCTGGTTCAGCTCCTTTCTGGAGAATAGATCGCAAAAAGTAATGGTCAACCAAACCCTCTCAAACGTAACTGACAATACTATAGGACTGCCTCAAGGATCCACGCTATCTCCATAACTCTTCAATCTATACGTAGAACCTCTTACGGAAATACTCCAAAAAGCCAACATTGGTTATCATATGTATGCTGATGACACTCAGCTGTACATTAAGGTGGCGTCGACTGATGATTTAAAGACAATGAATCTTGCTCTAACAAGAACACTTCTATGGCTAACCAAGAACCACCTAAAACTAAATCCTCAGAAAACTGAATTCCTCCTGATTACTCCAAAAAAAAGCAAAACATTGATTGCTGAATGGTCCAACCTCATCACTGCAGTAAAGTGCACTCCAAATATTGTTGAATCAACTAAATCTCTGGGTATAACTCTGGACAAAAACCTTAATATGTCTGCACATATCAACACAATGGCAAAAAACGCCAGGTTCCACTTAAGCTACTTACAAAAACTAAAACCTTTCCTAAACAAAGCAGACCTCAAAACAGCAGTTCAGGCACTGGTCATCTCAAGGATTGAATACGGTTGCACAACCCTAGCTGGGCTGCCAAAAATCTCAACAGCACCATTGAAAGCATGTCTTAATGCAGCCACAATACTCATAGCGGGATCCAGAAAAGTTGACCATATCTCTCCACACTTGAAAGCTCTCAACTGGCTACCGTTTGAAGCACGTATCCAGTTTAAGCTGGCATGCATCACCCACAAAGCAATACATAACAAATCTCCAGTATACCTCGCCAAGAAACTTACGCTGTCGGGAGAGTCACGTTCCTCTAGGAGCAATGCGGAACTACTATTGAAACCGGCGCGCTTCTGTAAGAAAAGAACGTATGACCGAGCATTCTCAGGGGCTGCACCGAGAATTTTGAACGCCCTCCCCCCGAACTTGAGAAGAATTCCAACCATCGCAAAATTTAAAAAGGAAGCAAAATCTTTTTATATGAGGAAATTTCTCCCTTAATCCTTACAACTGTACTTCAAGTATTTCATTATACAGGGTGGGCAGAACTTTCACACAAGCAGCCATGGTACTAAGTTTGGAATGTTATACTAGTTTTTATCTCAGTTAAGTTCTAAAGACTCTGTGGAAATCTATCTGTGAACTTTCGGATGGGTTATCTTTCTGTGAACTTTTAATGGTGCTGCCATTACGGAATTGCTTTTTATCTCATTCACCACTGGCTAGTGATATGTAAAAATGATGTTTTATATTCTACTGTAAAGCGCTCTGATACCCTGTGCAGGGTCATGTTCGCGCTATAGAAAACAATAAAAATAAAAATAAAATAAAATAAAATTTAAGAAACAGAGTGCAGGTCCTATGTACAAGCATTCCATTTCACCCTGGACAGGTCTCAATGTATTGGGTATAATTGATGGTAACAGACTGCAAATAAGGTAAGGCCTGTCCAGGGGTGCACATGAGGTGAGGCCTTTTCAGGAGTACAGATGAGGTGAGGCTTGTCCAAGGGTCAGAGGAGGTGACGCCTGTGTCCAAGAGTGTAATTAGGGACAGCCTTGTCCAAGGGTGTAGATGAGGTGAGGCTTGTCCAGGGGTCAGAGGAGGTGAGGCCTGTGTCCAAGAGTGTACTGGGGGAGAGGCTTCTACAAGGGTGTAGATAAGGTGAAGCCTGTCCAGGGGTGCAGAGGAGGTGAGGCCTGTCCAGGAGTCAGAGGAGATAAGTCCTGTTCAAGGATGTAGAGGAGGTAAGTCCTGTGTCCAAGAGTGCTGTGGACAGGACTCCCCTCCTCTGACCCCTAGACAAGCCTCACCTCCTCCGTGCCCCCTGGACAGGCCTCAATGTATTGGGTATAATAGATGGTAACAGGATGCAGATGAGGTGAGACCTGACCAGAGGTGCAGATGGGATGAGGCCTGTCCTGGGAAGCAGAGGTGGTGAGGCCTGTATCTACGAGTGCAGTAGACTGGACTTCATGAAGCCTCTCTCCCACTGCACTCTTAGACACAGGCCTCACCTCCTTTGCACGCCTGGACAAGCCTCACCTCATCTGCAACCCTGAACAAGCCTCACCACATCTGCACCCCTGGACAGGTCTCACCTCATCTACACCCCTGGACAGGCCTCACCTCATCTGCACCCCGTTACCATCAATTATACCCAATACATTGAGGCCTGTCCAGGGGGCACAGAGGAGGTGAGGCTTGTCCAAGGGTCAGGGGAGGTGAGTCCTCTCCACTGCACTCTTGGACACAGGTCTCACCTCCTCTGCACCCCTGGACATGCCACACCTCATCCGCACAAACTACTTCCTAATCTGAGGAAACACAGGTGACATGATTGTGAAAGGTTCAAATATATTTATTTAATCTTGCAGACACTATTTATTCTTTCTCAAAAATGTAAAAGCCATTCATTTGCCCCAAAATCGTTTTTCCAATAACATGTAAGAAACAGAGCGCAGGTCCTATGTACAAGCATTCCATGTCACTACTGAAACTTCACAATTTTACAAAATACAATTCCTCTATGCAGCAAAATCTTTTTACCAAGCATTATCAAAAAACATGACACAAGCAACATTAAAAAACCACAATCTGCTTCCAAATCTTCTCCATAGAGCATACAAGTCTCTTTCTATATTAAATGAACCATTACTCACCTTTACAAATGCTTTGGGAGATTGAGAACAGTGTCAGACACACACACCAATATTTCTTTATCAGAGCAAAAGGTATGCACTCCAGACACTGCAACCATGAATGACACAGAAAACCTCTAATTCTACACACATATTCCTCATATTAACCAATTAAAACTCTTCCCTCACTAGTTCAAAACCAACACCCTTCCCCCCTCAGCCCTTTCTGCCTGTTACCATAGCAACTCCCTCCTCACTGAGCTCTCAGGTTTAAAAGTTTATTCTACAATGTTGCAAATGAACTCTGCAAGGATGTTTGACCTCTCAATACACCAGCTTATCTGGTGCAATGTTTCTTTAAATGACTTTTTCTTAACCATTCAAATTACTTCTTTCACAGAACAGAACCATGCACCCTAACTTTCAGTTTTCAACTATCTGAATCCACCAATCATTGCTTGTGATTCAAGAGCACTGAAACTCCACAGTTTTTTTTTGCAAACTCCTACTGTTCCAACTGCCATTTTATTCCCACACTTCATCTGACTGCACCAGAACCTCCTCTCACCATGTATTCTGTCTGGATTATTGGACATAGCTACATCCACTGGGCTCAAAGGTACGCAGCTATAAGAAATTTTCATAACCTTGATTTACCAAATGTGGACATCAAGTGGATTGGTCAGAGAGGATTGAAATGTCACCAATTGATACCATTGGTGAAAACCTTTTTGCATCTGCCACACCCTGACCTCATAATTGTGCACTGTGGTGGAAATGACCTAGGCACTTTGACTGGGGTAGGTCTGGAAATGCTTTTAAAGGACACCTTTGGGCAATTGATGGCACTTTTTCCACAAACTGCCTAGGTATATTCCAATATATGCCAAAGACAGAAATGAAAGTGGTCCAACCAATTTTGTCCACAATTTGAGAAATCACTGAAACATGTGAATAAATCTGTTTCTGTTTACATGAGAGACTATGGAATGGGTTCAATATACAACAATAACTTGCGTTACAACATGCAAGATATCTACAGAGGAGATTGTGTGCACTTCTCGGATGAGGGGAATAGAATGTTCCTCCTGAATTTAAAACTGTGCATTGGAACCTACTTGTAGGTACCTAAATCAGCCACAGAACCCAAAAGCTCTTTTCAGGGCTACAATACCTCTGATCACTCAAAATAATTATTTTACTCTAACTTTTTTCACTATTTTTCACCATAGTACGCTCCCCGGTACGCGTACCGGGCGCTCCGCCCGCAAAAATTGTTTAAAAATAAATGTATTTTTGGCCTATATGGGCCTCCTAAGCCCCCCTCAGAAAACCAAGGGGGTCAGGGGGTGTCCCCCGTGCCCCCTTTTACCCATTTCTAACGTTGTTTGTCCTCCATCTTGTGTCTCAATTCTACCAAAACACAAGATGGAGGACTCCCGTAGCGCTGCCGCTGGAAGTTAATTTACATAAAAACCAGAGGAGAGACTTTCACCAAATATAGAATATGCCCTACTACATACCAGTCTCTACCATTTTGCCAAATTTGGTGGAATTCCATTGAGCCATTTGGGCTGTAGCCCTGTCTAAATATCCTGAGGTAAATTACATGACAAAAACACATATGAAAGTGTTAGAATTTACAACCAATTAAAATGTTACTTTCGTTTTGTATTTTTATGTGCTGACATTTGATTGGTTATATACATGAATATATATGAAAAATGAGAGGGAAACACGGCCATTTTGACTAGTACTACCTGAGGTACATTTATAAAGGATTTTCTCTCAAAACTTCAACAGCTTTCTGAACGGTAAGTTGTTAATTTGTAAGGGGAACTATGTTGTGCACTTTAAGTTAATTTTGAAAAACGTTTTCTGTTAGTTATTTACTGTCCCTCTGTTATAGTTATAGATTGAGATAGGCTTCTCTGTTATAGTTATGGATTGAGTTAGGCTTCTCTGGTATAATTATGAATTTACTTAGGCTTCATCACATAAACTTTTTTATATTTCTACTTCCTGCCTGATATCATACACTGCCCAAAGATAACTTCACTGTTAAAAACTCAGAAGTACCTGTCTGAACTTAAACCCAACAGTGCCCTAACTCTACTGATATAGTTATTTTTTATGCTTATAGATATATATATTTTTTTGGACCTAAATTACTCGAAATCCACTGAAGCACATATCATGAGACATAGCAAAGGCACATCGGGCTACCAGTCCCTACAATTTTGCCAAGTTTGGTGGAAATCCATTCAGCCGTTCGGGCTAAAAGTGAGTCCAACCGCCCTATGGAAATTAACATGGGGAAAACACGTTTTGGGACCCCCCTTTTATCTCGGCCCCCGCTTGACGAATCCCCTCCAAACTTTCAGGGAAGGAGCGGAGCGGAGCTGGTCATTTTCTTGGATAAATTCAGCCAATTCCGTCCATCAACGCCAAAGTTATTCTCAATGGAATGTTGCGGATTCGTCATGAGCTACAGTGCTCCTGTGCTCATGACGAGCTGTGCTCGTCACGGTCACACCCGTTTCTTTGCAACGTTCATCACAGCAGGGGAATTAGCCCAGCGTGCGAGCGTTCTAAAGGCCATGACGAGCTCATCTCATTATGAGCACTGGAGCACTGTAGCTCATGACGAGCTGAGCTCGTCATGAGCATGCAAGAGGTTAATTGTACCTGATTAGTGTGGCTCCTACTTTCTTCAAATTGAAAAGTTACCCTTTGGATATATATATATATATATATATATATATATATATATATATATATATATATATATATATATATATATATATATATATATATATATATATATATATATATTTTTTTTTTTTTTTTATTCTCGCAATATCCTAGACCAAGCCAGTGCAAAAGCAGAAACTATCAACAGGAGGGATCTCCTGCTGATAAATGAGTCCAAGAAATGTGATGAACAGGTCAGAATGATCACAACTTATAATAATAAGTCGGGAGAATTGGTCCAGTCCTTCAGGAGAAACTGGCACATTCTGCAGACTGACAACATCTTAAAACATGCGTTACAAAATAAACCATTAGTAACCTACAGAAAGTGCCAGTCCCTGTCTGACTATTTGGTTCACAGCCACTACTCCCCTGAGAAAACCACTAAACCGGTGAGCCAAGTGGTGGGCTTTTATCCCTGTTTGCGTTGCAAGGCATGCAAGTTCAGTAAAAAGGTGAAGGAGTACCCATGTAGATCAGGGGAAGACAGACCGAACAGAAAGATCTTGAAACACCTAAACTGTAATTCTGAATACACGGTCTACTGTTTGGTATGTCCATGTCAAAAAAGGTACATAGGAAGCACCATAAAACCGGCAAAGATGAGGGTCCTGGAACACATGAGGGCTATTGTGAACAAAGATAAAAACTATCCAATAGCCTGGCACTTTGCGGAACAACACCAAAGCAATAGAGACCTTCTGATGTACTACTGCATAGATCAGGTTCCGAAATCTGAAAGAGGGGGGAACAGAGAGAAGGCCCTCAGAATAATGGAATCAAAGTACATCCTAGACCTTAAGACGATGACACCTTGGGGTCTTAACAACGATGCCGAGATGTGGGTGCACCTGTGACAAAAACCTAATAGAATATTCCAGCAAACGTATGGGCGCATGGGGTTAAACACCCAATCACCTAAACATGACAGACTAAAAACCGAGTTTATTGAACTTGTTGAATGCCTAGAATGTAGCACATGTTGTGAGAAACCATAAATATAGAATGGTACCATGAATATTAGAACGAGTAGGATGAGTGTGGTAAACCGATAGCCCATACAGGGCCGCATAATGGAACACTTAGCTTTGCCCAACAGCATTTAATACCCATACAAGAGTCATTATACCAGAGTAAAATAAGTATGGTTGATCCTAGGAATAACGAAACACTTGTAAATATGGGACAAAAGCGACAATGACATTTTTTTGTAAATATCGGCTTTGCACCCACTCATGAGGATAATGAGATTGGGGATACACCTAACAACAAAAAGAACCGGGGTCTATAACGGAGCTTCAAGTACTCCGAGCTGCGGCAAAACTCCTACATAAGTGAGTTAGGCGCTAATAGAGCTATACAAGTCTCTATATCAGAATGTGTGCCAGGACAAACCTGTCGAAGGACCTACTGAGATTGTTGGTAAGACCCGTACAGAGATGTGTTGGATTCCCATCAAATAGGTATGTAGATCAAGTGTTCTCATTTGGTCATCCAAAAATGGGGTGGTATGTCTCTTGATCAATGAGACCCATCCATCGCCCTTACTCAATTGGGTCGCACCATCAATCGCTAAGGTACCCATGAACAAATGATAAAGATGGGATCGAGTGCAGTACAAAAATCAAAAGATGTGTGAGTTAAAAACAAGGGGTAAAAGGATCAATAGGCGAAAAACTCTAATGTAATTTGTCCTTTCCCTCAAACAAAAAAGAACAATGCAGAGGAAGCAGTCTAAACATATAACTGCATTTTCAAGGCCAACGTGTTTCAGCCGGTAGGGACAAGATCCCATGGCTTTCTTCAGGGCCAGAGTTCTAAGCATTAGCTACTGCATACATAAAGTGAACGTAACGACAGTCTGTAAAGGATATACATAAATAGTCCAAAATCGTGTTCCTCTGTACCAAACGGTGTCTCTTACATCTGTTAACAAGAAACAAGAAATAAATTGTAGTAAGTCCTATCAAAACAGGAAAGACCTGGCACTGGCTTCTACTAAGTAAGCCAATTTATTTTACTAATGTTACTCACCTGAATAGTACAGGGAGTGTACCTCACCTCTCCTGGAACCCAGCTCAGGAAAAAGGAGGCCCCGCTCTGTGAAGGCAAGGAAGGGGTAATGAACGGAAGGGTGGACAGTACTACTCTATCTCTCCCTCCAATACATAATATAGCCCCTATAACAGTCAAGCTTCACAGAGCCACAAAAAATCCTAAGGGTGGAATAAGTCACAGAGCCCATAAAAGTCCCAGGTTCCCAAGATCCATCACTTAATGTAAAAAGCTTTCCTCTAAATATGAGTGTCCTCAATAGGATGGAGCTAAACTGTAGCAGGTTTAGATCTGGGCTAGCAAATGTTTGACAGACCAAGCCTGGTCTCATATCCCAGAAACATAGGTGAACCAGTCTATGCCACCCCAAAAGAAAAAAGGCCAAAAATAAATCCTAATGAGCCACTAACCTGTCCGGCGTTGTCTCATTGCAGGACCTGAGCTTCGTGGGAGGCAAAAATGGCTGCCCACAGGAAGCTTATAAAGGAGATAGGGGCGGAGTATCACGTACTCTCGCGGGATTCGATTGAACTACAGAGTGATGTCACAATCCACTGTGTTGTAGTTCACCCAAGAACTACAAGATGACATCATTACGGCCATCTTTGTAGTTTAAATTAGGTAAAAAATAAAGGTGCTTTATTTAACCATAGCGCAAGTGTTTGCAAGCGCGAAATAGTCGACCGAGCTGATGTCTATTTATAAAGATCCATCAAAGTGGTCTCTGATAATGATCCCCAAATGAACCCAAAGAAAGGTAGCCAATGGTGGGAAGGGGGGAGGAAGAGGAGGGGGGCTGAATCATCCGCCCCTCTTTCAGTCTTTGAAGTGAGACTTATTCCACCCTTAGGATTTTTTGTGGCTCTGTGAAGCTTGACTGTTATAGGGGCTATATTATGTATTGGAGGGAGAGATAGAGTAGTACTGTCCACCCTTCCGTTCATTACCCCTTCCTTGCCTTCACAGAGCGGGGCCTCCTTTTTCCTGAGCTGGGTTCCAGGAGAGGTGAGGTACACTCCCTGTACTATTCAGGTGAGTAACATTAGTAAAATAAATTGGCTTACTTAGTAGAAGCCAGTGCCAGGTCTTTCCTGTTTTGATAGGACTTACTACAATTTATTTCTTGTTTCTTGTTAACAGATGTAAGAGACACCGTTTGGTACAGAGGAACACGATTTTGGACTATTTATGTATATCCTTTACAGACTGTCGTTACGTTCACTTTATGTATGCAGTAGCTAATGCTTAGAACTCTGGCCCTGAAGAAAGCCATGGGATCTTGTCCCTACCGGCTGAAACATGTTGGCCTTGAAAATGCAGTTATATGTTTAGACTGCTTCCTCTGCATTGTTCTTTTTTGTTTGAGGGAAAGGACAAATTACATTAGAGTTTTTCGCCTATTGATCCTTTTACCCCTTGTTTTTAACTCACACATCTTTTGATTTTTGCACTGCACTCGATCCCATCTTTATCATTTGTTCATGGGTACCTTAGCGATTGATGGTGCGACCCAATTGAGTAAGGGCGATGGATGGGTCTCATTGATCAAGAGACATACCACCCCATTTTTGGATGACCAAATGAGAACACTTGATCTACATACCTATTTGATGGGAATCCAACACATCTCTGTACGGGTCTTACCAACAATCTCAGTAGGTCCTTCGACAGGTTTGTCCTGGCACACATTCTGATATAGAGACTTGTATAGCTCTATTAGCACCTAACTCACTTATGTAGGAGTTTTGCCGCAGCTCGGAGTACTTGAAGCTCCGTTATAGACCCCCGGTTCTTTTTGTTGTTAGGATTATAGTTAGGGGGATACGAACTGGGCAGGTCTTTAAATTTCCCTCAGACCCTTCTTCAATTGTTTGTGTTTTATTGGGGATACACCCCCACATAACCACTGTAAATATTTTACACAAAAATGTAAATAACATAATTCAATGGTATCATGCTTTATATGTGAATAATGTATATACGGTAGTCTTAACAATGATTACAGTCAAATGTCGAACACACTTTTTTTATTTGCACAGTGCACTTTATTTTGTCGCCATTTTGGAACAGGGAGAGAGAAATGAGTAAATGCACACTCAGTAATGGCCGCCATATAGATCAACCATGTACCATCTTTTATGTCTAGTAACAGCAGAGGCGGACTGTTTAAAATGGCGAATATGTCTGTTCACAAACGACACTGACGAAGCCTTGAGCGAAACGCGTCTGTCGGGGGTGTAAGGGGTTCGGAAGCAAAATAAAGAAAGAATAACACCTCACCTGAGTGCTGGCCGTTTTTTCTGGTAGATCACTGGAACTGTGGAACGATATATATATATATATATATATATATATATATATATATATACATATATATATATATATATATATATATATATATATATATATATATACAGTTTCCACTCTCAGCACCGCTTGCACGTGCCAACAAAGACGAGAGAGACAGACTCTTCATTCATTCAGCAGCCGCTGGTATTTTCATTTTTTCATTTTATCAGTGTATTGCTGTGCTCAACCAAACTCGTTTCGGCGATCCCAGTCGCCTTGCTCGCTGGTAACAAGTGCTCACAATCCCCTTAATTTTAAATAACCACACCACCAATCCCCAGGCACCACGAAATCATGGAATTCGAACACAGACTCCTACGGGCATGCTGACACTGACAACACAGACTCCTACGGGCATGCTGACACTGACAAACTTACAATGCAAAGACAGACCCCTTAATTACGGTTACTGTCTAAAATCCCCTTGTACTTAAAAAATTCTTTTGGTTTAATTGTGGTATGGCGTCATGTGATCAAGACCCAAGCTAGGGATGAAACGCGTCATGGCTGCCCCTTCTGTTTGTGCAAATGATTAAATAAACTGAAGGTATTCCTAAAGATCTGTGGTCCGTGCTCTTCATTTTGCGTCCTGCGAGGGAAATCTAAAAGAAGAAGAGTTCTGCTCAATATATATATATATATATATATATATATATATATATATATATATATATACACAATATATATATATATATATATATACACACATAGCCGAGGGCCATCCATGAGGGATCGGTTGGTGGATAGCGACCCTGAAACCATGGACTCAGCGAGCTGGCTGAAAAACAGAAAGGGTTTCTATCGCTGTAAGACATGCAAAGCAAAGCATGCCAACACGTCACCAACAAAACAGAGTACAAGACTCCGTTTAGTGATAGGAAAAGGACCATCAATAAATTGTTAACCTGCAAAACAGATCATGTGGTATACATTTTGACTTGCCCCTGCGATTTAATCTATGTAGGGAGCACTAAATTGGCACCGGACAAACGAATTCTGCAGCATCTGTAACCAAGAAAATACATACCCATTAGCCCGACATTTTAAGGATAAGCACCCGTCAAACAACAAGGATCTTACATTTTATATAATAGATACAATTCCCCCAAGTAGAAGAGGGGGAGACAGGGAGAGTGCGTTGAGGCTACTGGAGACACGGTATATTTTAGAACTGAATACCAAACAACCTAATGGCCTTAACGTTTCAGAAGATTTGTATACCTGCTTATAAACATGATCAGCCTTTTTCTGCCATTAAGGTTCCTCACCTACCTTAGAGTGAAATATGAGACTGCTTTCTCTTCAAAATGAATTAAATACTCCACACATAACATCTTATACACAAATACAATAGGATAATGTCCATGGCACATGCTGATATACCGGTACACTCAGTGCGAGGAGGACTATGACATGGGACTAGTACAATCAGGGTTTTCGATTTGTGGTTTTAGGAATACTATTTATATATTTATTGACCATATATGAATATTATGGTTGTTGTATATTTTTATAGAAGCGATTTTGTACTATTTATACCATAATATTTATGTATTTATAGGATGTTTTTATATGAATGCGTTTTTGCACTATGCAGACAACCAACTACCAATGGACTCAAATTGACTTAACTAATGTATTAATGTTAGTGGTTCATTGGGTATTTTACCACAATTTAGCCCTGTCAATATATAGAGATGGAGACCCATTTACATAGGATTTTATCTAACCTGTCAACCGGGGGTCTGCTATGATATCAATCCTGAGTTGTATTGTTTAAAATCATGGACATCTGACCTATTTTCTTGATTTTATTGCTACACACTACTATCAGGCAGATTTGATCAACTACTATAATCACTGTCACTTTATTCCTTTATTTAGTATATCACTTTTACTTCCAATATCACACACACTCAGATATTCAGTATGAGGCACAGTGTACTATTACATATTGTAATATCTGCTGCAAAGAAATCAGTCATGCTATGATGCTGTATTTGATGTATATATACAGATATGATATGTATTTGCGATTTTAAATGTCATTATATTTGTTTGTGTATATATACGATGAGATTTTAATTGCAAATAGCTGGGTTTCTACATCAGAAATAACACAACTGTGGCCGATAGTCTGTCCGCTATGTCTATTGTAAGCATGGGCGGAAAATCTGTTCCGCTCGCGGATTTTGCGGATTTTCGGTAAATTCGCAATCCGCGAGATTCGCAAATTTCCCGCAAAATCCGCAAATTCGCACGCAGCGGATTTTTTTTTCTTGGTGATACAATTTTGCGGCGTGCGGCGTTCACTTACCGTCATTCAGCGTTTGCCGAGTTGTTTTTCTCGATATTTTGCGAGTGCTGCGCCATTTTGGATCTTGCTGCGGGATCCCGCGGGAGTTTGGCGACCGGGATTACGTCATCACGGCTTGCCACCTTACACAGCGAGAGTTTGTCAACGCGAGTACGCCATGATCATGTATCGCGTGAGTTCGCAATTGCGAACACGTAGCTGCGGCGGGCAGCAACAATCTCGCACTCGCGCAAATACAAAATTAGTAATTCTGCACAAGAAATCCAGCAGCAAGCAGCATGAACCTTCTGAAAATGATGATTTTTATCTGAATAACTCCTCAGGTTGACATTTGCCTGCACTTTTTTTGCAAGGAGCCCATTTTGGGAAGGGGGGGGTGGGAGGAAGGAAGTGTCCCACAGCCTCTAACTTCCTGCTCCTGTCCAGCAGGCTCCTCCCAGTGCTTTGTCCATCTCCTGGTCACTTTTCATTTGGATCTGGAGCGGGAAGGATTACTTTTTGTGGATGCTGCTGGATATTTGGATTTGAGGCCTTTTTGACTTTCTTTGGATCACTTTTAGATTAGAAATTTCACAAGTACGTTTGTTTGGGGCATTACAGTTGCTGCAACTACAATTTTGGAATTTTCGATTTTTGGGCTGTTGTTGGGGCCTTTTGCCCAGGGGTACTCAGTGGTGGGTGGATTGAGTCTTTCTGTGGGGAGTCTTGAATTTAAACATCATGGAGGGCCTGGATGGCTTGGGATTGTGCTGATTTTTCTGTGATTTTCGTTTTTTTTGGCTGTTGTTGTGGCCTTTTCACCAGGGGTAGTGAGTGTTTCATGGGCCTAGTCTTTCTGTGGGGTGTCTTGAATTTAAACATCATGGAGGGCCTGGATGGCATGGGATTGTGCTGATTTTTCTGTGTTTTTCGATTTTTTGGGGTGTTCATGGGGACAGGCCATGTGGGTGGGGGTCATTTCGAGTGCTGCTACAGGCAGACCCTGGCCATATGCTGGGAGGCATGGGGCCATTTTGAATGCAGGCAGTGTTCTTAGGTCTGCAACAATTTTGCCTGGCTTTCAAACTTTATGCCCAGGGGTAGTGAGTGTTGCATGGGCCTAGTCTTTCTGTGGGGTGTCTTGAATTTAAACATCATGGAGGGCCTGGATGGCTTGGGATTGTGCTGATTTTTCTGTGATTTTTGTTTTTTTGGGCTGTTGTGGCCTTTTCACCAGGGGTAGTGAGTGTTGCATGGGCCTAGTCTTTCTGTGGGGTGTGTTGAATTTAAACATCATGGAGGGCATGGATGGCATGGGATTGTGCTGATTTTTCTGTGTTTTACGATTTTTTGGGGTATTCATGGGGACAGGCCATGTGGGTGGGGGCCATTTTGAGTGCTTCTACAGGCAGGCCCTGGCCATGTGCTGGGAGGCAGGGGGCCATTTTGAATACAGGCAGTGTTCTTAGGTCTGCAACCATTTTGCCTAGCTTTCAACCTTTATGCCCAGGGGTAGTGAGTGTTGCATGGGCCTAGTCTTTCTGTTTGGTGTTTTGAATTTAAACATCATGGAGGGCCTGGATGGCTTGGGATTGTGCTGATTTTTCTGTGATTTTCGTTTTTTTGGGCTGTTGTTGTAGCCTTTTCACTAGGAGTAGTGAGTGTTGCATGGGCCTAGTCTTTCTGTGGGGTGTCTTGAATTTAAACATCATGGAGGGCATGGATGGCATGGGATTGTGCTGATTTTTCTGTGTTTTTCGATTTTTTGGGGTGGTCATGGGGACAGGCCATGTGGGTGGGGGCCATTTTGAGTGCTGCTACAGGCAGGCCCTGGCCATGTGCTGGGAGGCAGGGGGCCATTTTGAATGCAGGCAGTGTTCTTAGGTCTGCAACCATTTTGCCTGGCTTTCAACCTTTATGCCTAGGGGTAGTGAGTGTTGCATGTGCCTAGTCTTTCTGTGGGGTGTCTTGAATTTAAACATCATGGAAGGCCTGGATGGCTTGGAATTGTGCTGATTTTTCTGTGATTTTCGTTTTTTTGGGCTGTTGTTGTGGCCTTTTCACCAGGGGTAGTGAGTGTTGCATGGGCCTAGTCTTTCTGTGGGGTGTCTTGAATCTAAACATCATGGAGGGCATGGGATTGTGCTGATTTTTCTGTGTTTTTCGATTTTTTGGGCTGTTGTTGTGGCCTTTTCACTAGGAGTAGTGAGTGTTGCATGGGCCTAGTCTTTCTGTGGGGTGTCTTGAATTTAAACATCATGGAGGGCATGGATGGCATGGGATTGTGCTGATTTTTCTGTGTTTTTCGATTTTTTGGGGTGGTCATGGGGACAGGCCATGTGGGTTGGGGCCATTTTGAGTGCTGCTACAGGCAGGCCCTGGCCATGTGCTGTGACAGGGGGCCATTTTGAATGCAGGCAGTGTTCTTAGGTCTGCAACCATTTTGCCTAGCTTTCAACCTTCATGCCCAGGGGTAGTGAGTGTTGCATGGGCCTAGTCTTTCTGTGGGGTGTCTTGAATTTAAACATCATGGAGGGCCTGGATGGCTTGGGATTGTGCTGATTTTTCTGATTTTCGTTTTTTTGGGCTGTTGTGGCCTTTTCACCATGGGTAGTGAGTGTTGCATGGGCCTAGTCTTTCTGTGGGGTGTCTTGAAGTTAAACATCATGGAGGGCAAGGATGGCATGGGATTGTGCTGATTTTTCTGTGTTTTTCGATTTTTGGGGGTGTTCATGGGGACAGGCCATGTGGGTGGGGGCCATTTTGAGTGCTTCTACAGGCAGGCCCTGGCCATGTGCTGGGAGGCAGGGGGCCATTTTGAATGCAGGCAGTGTTCTTAGGTCTGCAACCATTTTGCCTAGCTTTCAACCTTTATGCCCAGGGGTAGTGAGTGGTGCATGGGCCTAGTCTTTCTGTGGGGTGTCTTGAATTTAATCATCATGGAGGGCTTGGGATTGTGCTGATTTTTCTGTGATTTTTGATTTTTTGGGGTGTATAACTGAACTGATTTTCCTCTGTCTTCCATTGCTTTTAGGTGCACAAAGACTCAAGAGAACCACCAGTGCCAGGAAGAAGTCCAGCAGCGGTGTGTGTGTGCAGCATAACGTCACGCGACGTCACGTCTGGCCACAGACAACTCTGCAACTCGTGCAACTGCGGCCTGCTGTTCTGACCTGCTCTGAAGAAGATGGCCCCCAAAAAAGTTCCCCATAGCTCCTCTAGCAAGAAAGTTGCCAGTAAGGAGCAGAAGAAGCAAGTTACCAAGGAGACTGGTGTGCCGCCCGCCACATTTTTTGGGAGTAAAAAAAAAAGTACGCCTGCAGCAGCAGCGGGATCTGCTGGGGACCAAGCTGGGAGCAGCACCCCCGCTCCATTGGGCTCAGTGCCACCACCACCACCACGCCAACTTAAGTCCAAGCCCTTGAGTGCTGCAGAGGCACTTAGTCTAGTTGTTCAATCACCATCGACCAGTGATGTTGGCTCATCGCAAGAGAGTAGCAGCAATGTCCCTCAATCAACACAGGTTGTTGTAACTCATCAGACGAGTGTTAAACAACCATAGCCGCAACAACAACCACATGTGCAAGTACAAGCCCAAGTACATGTGGTAGGAGAGGCAGCGCAAGGAGATGCGCACGCAGAGGTGCATGGAGGGTCACAAGTTTCCACAATAGTTGTTCCTCCCGAAGTAGGGGCACATCAGGAAATCGACAATCAAGCCGAGGTATCATTTGAGGAAGCCACTACTCCTGATGATCATTCATTGTCTTCCACATCCCTAGCAAGGAAAAGATCAAGGGTGGAGTCTATATCTTCTTCAAGCCCACCACCTCCTTCTGATGATATGGATCAAAATTGGGAACCACCAGCACTGCTGTCTGAGAGTGAGGCACACCATGATCTGACAAAGGTAGTTAAGCGTTAAAGGAAGCTCGTCCAACGTCTCATAGTTATGGAGTGTGATGAGGCTCAACAAGAAGTGGTGGATACTGCTGCTGATAAAGACAGTCACAACGACGACCCAGTCATCATAAAGGTCACTGCAGCCCCAGCGGGCATGCAGCAAACAGACATTTTGACCCTAGCCCGAGAAGCTGATGAGCGTGATGATGTTGTTGACGAGGAGGCAATGGAAGAAACACCACAATCATTGGAGTTAACTAGTACACCAACACGTACCGCTTCCATATTTCTTCCTCGCCAGAAGGGACCTCCATCCACCTCGACCTCAATTAGTGGTGGTGAAAGTGCAAAACGTACTAAAGTTCGGCAATCCACATCCTCCACTTCATCTGGCATTAGCAGCAGGACCACCACCGCCAGTATCGCCGCCTCCTCCGGCCCCCAAAGACATATCAAGTCCGCAGTTTGGGACTTCTTTAGTGTTTGCCCAAAAAAGGAAAACCTCGCCATTTGTAGCATTTGTAAGCATGCAGTTAGTCGTGTTAAGTTTGGTACCAACTATGGTACCGGAGGCCAGAGAGGTCATCTTGAGTGACAGCACGCTGTCCAATGGTTTGTGCACCTAAAGGAGATCAAGGAATCCGGAAAGTGCAAGTCAAGAAAACGTTGATGTTTCATCTGATGATGACGAGGAGGAAGAAGACGTGTCAAACACTTCACTTACACCCAGTACCCCTGTCAGCAGCACAACCCATGTGAGCCACACTAAGAGTGTGGGAGAGAGTGAGACACCAATGCGAAAAAGTTCATCAGCGAGCGTAACTGGGTCAAATAAGTCATCATCATCCCGTAAATGCTTGGTCCAGGGAAACATTAGATCCATGTTGTTTACAGAAGCGCCATATGAACGCAACCACCCACTGACGCGTCTGTATAACACTAAGCTGGCTAAAATGCTAGCTCTGGACCTTCTCCCTTTTTCTTTTGTAGAAGGGATTGGTTTTCTAGAACTAATGGCAGCACTCTGCCCTAAATGGAAGGTTCCTAGCCGGTTCTATTTTGCCAGAGTTGCGGTTCCAGCACTACATGAAGATGTGCTGGAGGTGATTGGGGCAGCTTTGCAGAAGAGTGCTGTTCACACTATACATCTGACAACAGACATGTGGACCAGTGGCGCAGGCGCTGATTACATGTGCATCACTGCAAACTGGGTCTCTTTTTCAGGGGTTAAAGCAAAGCTAAACGCAGGTGTTGACCCGGACCAAGTTTTTAAAGCTGCTCGGAAACATGCAACACTAGCCATGTTTGGCTTGGAGAAACGTCACACAGCACAAAACATTTTGGATGAGTTTAACACAAAGGTATTTCACTGGCTGTCCCCAAAAAAATGCCAGATTGGTTATGTTTCCACGGATAATGGCGCCAATGTAGATAAGGCCATGGAGTTGGGTGCCGTGTTTGGCGCACTGTATAAACCTGGTTGTTAAAAAAATCTTGAGTGATGAAGACAGTCCAGCGTGCGAGGTAGTGGCCACCTGCCGAAGAATGTGCAACCATTTCAGCCATTCTTGTAAGGCCCGGAAGCATCTGAGGAGCCTGCTACATGAATGTCGAATGCCAGTGAAAGCACTCATCCAGGAGGTGCCAACACGTTGGAACTCAACCTTCTACATGCTTGAGCGTCTGTATGAGCAGTATACGGTACTCAATCACTATTTCTTAACACTGGGTACAGCTCAGAAGGGCCTGAGGATAGATGCAGTGCAATGGGACCTAGTTAAAAGCCTGACAGACATGCTTCGTCCTTTTGAGGCCTTCACGCATGCAGTCAGCAAGGAGGACTGTAATTTGGGAAAAGCTATCCCATTGTTGTGCATGCTGGAGCACCAACTGAAGGCGGAGGCTTCTGTGTTTCAAAAAGATGAAAAAAACCAAGACCCTTTTCTTTTGGCGGAGAAATTATTAGAGCGCCTACGTGGTGATGAACGTCTTAAAATGATCCACTCAGAACAGCATTACATTTGTGCTACTATTCTGGATCCACGCTACAAAAAGGCGCTGGCAGGCCGAGCATTCTTTCCTTTTGCTGATGAAGATGTTACAAAGTACAAACGTTGGCTAGCCTCGTCAGCCAAGAGGTTTGAAAGAGAATGACAGCACATTGAAGGAAAAGGCAGTACATCAGCATCAGCAGGCCATCCCCAGTCAGAACAATCCACTTCTGCACCTGTGGCTGTGACCTCTCAGCCGTTAAAGACACCGGCAACCGGATCATCTGCACCACACACAACAGTAACATTGGATGCAGAAGAGGATCAGCTAACTTGGCTTGGGTTTGGTTCTCAAAAGGTCACAGCAAAAAGTAAGCAAAGTGGAGGAACCTTGGAGGACCTTGAGTCGATGGTGCAGGACTATCTGAATGACTCAACAGAGGTCTATGTTAATGCTGACCCATTGGCGTACTGGCATGGGAAAAAAGAATTGTGGCCACAGCTCTCCAACCTGGCTATAAACTACTTGTCTTGCCCACTCGCAAGCGTGTCTTCTGAACGTGTTTTCAGTGCTGCTGGTGGCATTGTAACTCCCAAACGGAGCCGCCTCTCGCCCAAAAATGTGGAGAGGTTAACAATTATCAAGATGAATCAGCACCTCATACCACCAGATTACAAAGTACGAGAAAGCACGCCGCATGAAGACGAGAAGGACAGCATCGTAGATGAGGGAATTTGTTCTCTGTTGAGTGACACTGACCTCACCCTGCCTGAATTCGCAGAGTATGATGACGAACTCTTATTCTTATTCCCTGACACCGAGCCCTGAAAATGAGACAATGAATCAATAACTTTCTTTTTCGTCCTTATTCACTTTTATTCCTGTGTGTCTGTCTTTCTTTGTTTTGCACAGTTAATTTAATTCAAACTTTAATCACCTAATCACAAAAACAAGCCCATCAGCAGAACTGTCTTCACTTGTTTGCTTATTGATTTGAAGGTGCCGCAGTCTGCATTCCTTAGGTTCACAAGTTCAGAAGAACATGCTCCTCTATCATCCTCCTCCAGACTCCTATTTTTCTCAAAGCAGAGGGCTGGATTATGCCCAATGAAGAAAGACTCAGCACTTGTGGGGGTGTTCTACTTCTTTGCGGGTGAGTTGACGGCTCTGGGGCCATTGCTGGGAAGCTCTAATACCGGATAAAAGTGGTTTGGACCAAATCGGAGGCGGACTTTTTTTGCGTTTTTGCTGACTTGCTTGCCTTTGAGGTGCTCTTTGGGGGGGTTCCGGGTGTTTGTGGGTGAGTTTTGGGGTCTGGGAGCACTGCTGGGACAGTCTAATCTTGATTGCATTTGCTTTTCAGGAAATCCGTGGTGGAAAACGGGAGTTATGACCTAGCTGCACAGCGCGTTTGGACCAAAGGCCGAGAAATATTGTAAGTATGAGATTTTCCTTTTTGGCTGTTTGGGGGTGTTGTGCTTTTATGCGGGTGGGTTGCCGGGTCTTGGGGCATTCCTGGGAAGGTCTAATACCGGATAGAAGTGGTTTGGACAAAATCCATGCAGATTTTTTTTTTGCTATTTCTGACATTTTGCTCAATGTAGCGTTTTCGGGGGCCTGTTAGGGGGCTTCCTGGTGTTTGTGGGTGGGTTTCGGGGTCTGGGAGCACTGCTGGCTATGGATACTTTAGTTTGCAAGAGGTTTGAAGCAAATCCATGGTGGCAGAGGGGAGTTAGGGCCTAGCTGCAGAGCACGCGCAGAGTGATTTTGGAAATTGGCAAGAAAATGACTAAGTCCCCATTTTTGTACTTTTGCTTTTTGGCTGTTTGGGTGTCTTCTACTAGTTTTCGCCTGGGTTGACGGCTCTGGGGCCATTGCTGGGAAGCTCTAATACCGGATAAAAGTGGTTTGTACCAAATCGGAGGCTGACATTTTTTTGAGTTTTTGGGGACTTGCTTGATTTTGAGGTGCACGTTTGGGGGGGGTTCCGGGTGTTTGTGGGTGAGTTTTGGGGTCTGGGAGCACTGCTGGGACAGTCTAATCTTGATTGCATTTACTTTTCAGGAAATCCGTGGTGGAAAACGGGAGTTATGACCTAGATGCACAGCGCGTTTGGACCTAAGGCCGAGAAATATTGTAAGTATGAGATTTTCCTTTTTGGCTGTTTGGGGGTGTTGTGCTTTTTTGCGGGTGGGTTGCGGGGTCTTGGGTCATTCCTGGGAAGGTCTAATACTGGATAGAAGTGGTTTGGACAACATCCATGCAGAATTATTTTTGCTATTTCTTACATTTTGCTCAATGTAGCGTTTTTGGGGGCCTGTTTGGGGGGCTTCCTGGTGTTTGTGGGTGGGTTTCGGGGTCTGGGAGCACTGCTGGCTATGGATACTTTAGTTTGCAAGAGGTTTGAAGCAAATCCATGGTGGCAGAGAGGAGTTAGGGCCTAGCTGCAGAGCGCGCGTGGAGTGATTTTGGAAATTGGCAAGAAAATGACTAAGCCCCCGTTTTTGTACTTTTGCTTTTTGGCTGTTTGGGGGTGTTCTACTAGTTTTGGCCTGGGTTGATGGCTCTGGGGCCATTGCTGGGAAGCTCTAATACCGGATAAAAGTGGTTTGGACCAAATCGGAGTCAGACATTTTTTTGCGTTTTGCTGACTTGCTTGCCTTTGAGGTGCTCTTTGGGGGGGTTCCGGGTGTTTGTGGGTGAGTTTTGGGGTCTGGGAGCACTGGTGGGACAGTCTAATCTTGATTGCATTTGCTTTTCAGGAAATCCGTGGTGGAAAACGGGAGTTATGACCTAGCTGCACAGCGCGTTTGGACCGAAGGCCGAGAAATATTGTAAGTATGAGATTTTCCTTTTTGGCTGTTTGGGGTTGTTGTGCTTTTATGCGGGTGGGGTGCCGGGTCTTGGGACATTCCTGGGAAGGTCTAATACCGGATAGAAGTGGTTTGGACAAAATCCATAAGGAAAAGCCTTTTGGCACTTTTTGTAACTTAGGGTTCGTTAGGGTTAGCCCTAGCAGCAGGATTGCATGTGTTTCGGGGTGTTCTAGATTTTTGCAACTGAGTTCTGGGGTCTTAGAGCACTCGTGAGAATGTGTAATTTTGGTTGCAAGTCATTTGAAGAAAATCCATGGTGGGAAAGGTACTGTTGCATTCTAGGACTACTTACTTTTCAGTAACAATGCATGCAGTAGTACATGCACTTCCTTTATGTCACTTAAAAGATTTATGGTTAGCTTTGTACCCAAAGATGTCTTTATCTTCAATTATTGTTTGTCCATGCTGTGCTTTTTTTTCTACTCTCAACAAAACCTACCCAAGAAGAAACCCCCATTCCCATCCATTTTCCAAACCCTAACTCTCTTCCCCGGGCTGTGTGGTTTTGCTTGATGTGTGACTAAATGACATCAATAATTCCACACACTTGCTGGGGAGGATAAGGTCATAGCAACAGGCTGGTGAAGGAATCCGAGGATATATTCTAGACTTACTCAGCTTCAGTACTATTTCTTGTAGTAGTAGCCAATGTCAAAGAAATTCAACACAAGTACAAGTTATACTTTCAATACTTTACCATTTGTTAGGCTACATTGTGGCACTGTTGTAGTGTACTGTCACCTGCTATATTCTCTATCGTACTGTTGTAATGCTACAGTAAGTACAAACCAGGTTTCATTTTCTTTTTTTCCATAGGCATGCAACTGCCACTGTGTCACACCACTAGTACCACCGCAATGAGGAGGACATTTCATCCGCCCAAGATTGCCAACCTTAATCGCCATTTCCAGAGGAGCCAGCCCTGGGCCTAGCCCTACTTTCAAACACAAATTACAGGTAAGATAAGCATTTGGTGGGAGGTAGTATAATGGAGTATTAGGAGAGACGAGAGATTGACGGTAGTACTACTAAAGTCCTAGGACTCTTCAGGAAAACAAACTTACTGTTAAACCCCCACCCACCATACTCAAAAGCAGTAAAAAACAGGTATGGTCAGATAAAGTTTCAAAAAGTATATTTTTGTAGCCCTAACAAAATAATCTCCCGCAAGACCCTCCCTAACCCCAACGATTGTCCTTCAAAAGTCCCAAAAACAACCCAACTCCCAATTCCCACCCCCCAAAAGTCTCTAAAAAAGGGGCAAGGGACACTACGGCAGGGTGTTGTTGACTTTAGCGGCCAGGGCATCATACTCCTTGCGGAGGGTGGCATGGTCGAAGCGGAGGCCCTCCACCAAGTTCTTATATGTTAGGACCTCCTGCTCCAGGTAGGACACTCTGAGGCATAAGCGGCGCTGGCGTGCCTTGCAACTCCTGTGGGGGGCAGCTGCTGTCTTTGCTGCTCGGCGGTGGCGGTTGGCTTTGGTAGCCCGGCTCTGTACCGCTGGAGCACTGCGCTGGCTGGCAGCCCGTGGGGGCACGAAGGAGGATGCAGCTGTCCCAGTGGATGTTGTTGTTGTACCGGTAGACTGGTAGACCGGTAGACTGGTGTCCTCCTCCTCCAGGGCCAACAGCCGCCGATATTCGGCGACAGTGGCATCCAGCCTCCGTTGCCGGGCCATTCGAGCAAGCTTCCTCCTTGATGGTCTGTTTGATTGATGAGGAGCAACTATATGAAGAAAGAAAGACATAGTCTGTAACCAATGCTCCTTAAGATTAACACAAAATGATTGAGCAGAAAGTTGTGTCACAGTACAAGTAGCAAATTGAAAGCACAGTACATAACTATTGAGGACAGTATCTATCTAACCTCCCACTTCTTCATCCTTGCTCTAACATTAGTGGGAATTTAAGGAACAAATTCTACGAGCACTATGGACTTCCACTACAGTCGACTATGACAGTACACCAGTCTTATTCTTCTTCTTCTCTCTTGTTTAGGAAAATTGGTACGGTATCTTATGCAAGCCGGCATAATGCCAGCGCAGTGAACTTGCACCCGAGAAAAACATACGCACACCATGATGAGTGAGACAGACTTGCGTTACTGTACCGGTCCAGTACATGCAGGTGGTGAAGCTCTTACTTTTCTATTACGGGTGGCACTGAGAATACTCTGTTAAAAGGGCTACTGCTTAATTAATGTAGCTTTCACCCTACAGTGCAAATGAGTACTAGAAAAGGAAAATGAAGAAGCTAAATAATCTGATTATCTATCACTTCACATGGGATGTATTTGATTACTTATGGGATGACTTTAGGTGCTTTGCTTATTATTGAGTGAACAGTGATACACCCACACATGAATGATGTACTACTACTAAACTAAAGTTATTAAGAGAGTCCCCCCATCGTATCCTGCTTGTTCTTTGCCACTAATTCGCTTACCCGCATAGCCCCATGGAATGCTAATGCAAATGCGGCTCGGAACAACACTGCTTCGTACTGGGATGAACATGTTACCGGTAGCACGGACAATAACAGGGCCAACCTATCCAGACCTATCGGGTGCCTATCGTCTACTCTGCGACCCTCAAGGCGTTGCCACCCACGTAGCGCTTTCTGCACAACGAAAGACGCTGTCGGGTCCTGGATCCCATGAGCCCTTGCCATGAAGGAAATGGCGGCCCGATGCCTCTGGGCCGTAGCTACTGACTTGCCTGCCTGACGTAAAGAGAGCAGGAATCTCACTACAAACTCTTCCTGACCCCAAAGCTCCCCCCCGGCAGTACCCAAAAAGGCCCAATAGGAACGGAACGCCCCTTCATATGCCTTCCTCGTCCTGGGTGCTAAACTCTCTCCCACGAGGTCTTGTAGTTCGGGGCACCGAGAGACCAGAGAGCTTCGGGAAAGGGTGCCGCCACCGGGTCCGCTGTGGGCAGAAAACCCCAGAAGGCCTGCATACGGAAACGAGAAAGCGCATCAGCCGCTTGGTTCATCACCCCCGGCACGTGTCGCGCCCTAAAGAGTACATTCAGTTGCATGCACAACAACACAATTTCCTTGAGCAGTCTCAGAATCAATTTGCAACGTGCTGCCTGACTATTGATACACTCAACCACGGTCATGTTATCAGACCAGAACACCACAGAGTGATCCCTAAACCCTTCTGGCCATGTTTTCAAAGCCACCAGAATAGGGAACAGTTCGAGAAAAGCAATGTTACTCGTCAACCCGCACTCATGCCACCATGACGGCCATTTTTGAGCCGACCATTGTGTACCCAATATGGCGCCAAAACCCATACTCCCTGCCGAGTCTGTCCAAAGCCCCAACTCCTCGGAAGACACCGCTGGTTTGTTCTAGACAATTCGACCATTGAAATCCGCCAGGAATGCAATCCAAATGCGCATGTCCTGGCGAACCTCTGCCGAGAGTCTCGTGCGATGATGTCCTTCCTTCAAGCCGACCATGGATTGTGCAATCGAGCGGGAAAAAGGGCGCGCCATCGGCATTACTCTTAGGGCAAAATTCAACTGACCCACCACCTGTTGCAATTGATGCAGGTTTACTTTCGTTGCACGAATACATGTCTCAAGGGATAACCTGAATTTTAACACTTTTTCCTTGGGCAATCGAAAACAACCTTCCACCGAGTCGAGCTCGATCCCCAGAAACTCGATCAAGGTCGAGGGACCCACAGTCTTACCTGGCGCCAATGGCACACCGAATTGATTCATTAGGACACAGAATTCATGTAAAGCCTGTCCACACTCAGAATCCCCGGCTGCCCCCAAAAACAGAAAGTCATCGAGATAGTGCATAACATGTTGAAAACCCGTTTTCCTCGTGAATACCCACTGCAGAAAACAACTGAACTTCTCGAAATAGGCACATGAAATCGAGCATCCCATTGGCATACATCTATCCATGTAATAGCGACCCTGAAACTGAAAACCAAGAAGACGCTGATCGTCTGGGTGTACCGGGAGCAACCGGAACGCTGACTCGATGTCCGATTTGGCCATCAGCGTCCCGGGCCCCAGGCGATTCAACATGGCAACGGCCTCATCGAAAGATGCGTACCGCACCGAACACACTTCCGGGTCTATCGCGTCATTCACGGAAAGACCACGTGGGGCTGACAAATTATGTATCAGCCGAAACTCACCCGGGTCCTTCTTGGGGACCACCCCTAGAGGAGAACACACAAAGTTAGCAACCGGTGGCAAATCGAATGGACCGGCGACACGACCTCGAGTCACCTCTTTCCCAATCTTTACCTGCACCACCGCCGTGTGCTGTAAGACTGACATTTGATTCTTACAGTTTGGTACCCCCTGAAAATCCCCCACTGGGATGCGGAAACCATATGAAAACCCGTTCCGTAACACCCCAGCGGAAGCATGATCCGGGTATTCGCTGAGCCAAGGAATCATTGCCATGGTATCAATCGGGGTCGGTAAAGGCGCCCCTCGGACTATATTAGACCTGTTTGGCGCCTCCCTTACCACCGTTATCACCCGTTTTGGCTCTGCACATGGACTCAGGATGGGATGGCTGCCCGCACCCCCCACACTCATGTCTGAATTTGCATGACCCCTGGGGCCTAGTACATTTGCCTCTGTTAAAATTCCAACAGATCCCCCTTTTACCTGTGTTGCCACTCGGCTTCGAGTGGTACTCGTTACCTGCACCCGTCCGAAAGGGTGTCCCAGAATTCTGGCGGGAGGATTCCCCCCCGTTACTCCCTACCAATGGCACCTTCAACATCCCTGTACTCTCCATTTTCTGCCAAGACACGGAGTCGTAACAATCCCAAGACAACAATGGGTTGTGTTCTTTAGCTTTTCTAAACAGATTGTCATAGCAGAACCACTGATTGCCCCCATATGCCACAGAATACTCCATAATACGCGACTGATAAATGGGTAACTCGGTCAACAACTCGGGCCTGCGCTCACCCATGATGGAAGTAAAAATGCCCCACGCTCTGCTCCAAGTACCAATGGTCTCGTCGACCTTAAAGGCGGCCATTTTTGCGCGCCAAACACTCGGATGCATGAGCTCCTTTTGACTCTTCACATGCTCGATCTCGTAATGGTCGGTAAGCAATGAAAACATGTTTACATATTTATCCGCCCAAATCAATTCCTTGATTTCTTGTGGGACGTGCTGGGCAATCTTCTCCTTTCGAGAAGGTACAGACCCCTCCCCCGCAATCGGCAATGGCCGCTTACCTGAAGTAGACCCCGCGCTTGTCGCCGAACTTGGGCCTGCTGTACTTCCAGCCGCCGGAACCTGTGGGGGAACAGAAGATGGCGCCTTCGCAGCCTCCCTAGATTCCCGCAGTTGCCTCATTACTGCCCGGGCGTCGTCAGCCGTGGCGCCCTCGCTATCGTTTCCCAAACACTCGGATGCATGAGTTCCTTTTGACTCTTCACATGCTCGATCTCGTAATGGTCGGTAAGCAATGAAAACATGTTTACATATTTATCCGCCCAAATCAATTCCTTGATTTCTTGTGGGACGTGCTGGGCAATCTTCTCCTTTCGAGAAGGTACAGACCCCTCCCCCGCAATCGGCAATGGCCGCTTACCTGAAGTAGACCCCGCGCTTGTCGCCGAACTTGGGCCTGCTGTACTTCCAGCCGCCGGAACCTGTGGGGGAACAGAAGATGGCGCCTTCACAGCCTCCCTAGATTCCCGCAGTTGCCTCATTACTGCCCGGGCGTCGTCAGCCGTGGCGCCCTCGCTATCGTTTCCCAACCACGCTGCCAATTGTGCCGCTAACTCGGGGGGCATATCCTCCCTGTTCACAGGGGTGACCACCACAGGGATTGGATTCCCCTCTTTCGGCACCGGGGTTGGCTCCTCTCGTAGGGTTTCGGGAACCGGGGTCTCTCCCCCAAGTGCTCCCCTTCTGGGCCTCTTGCTTTTTCCACCGGGGATTGTTCCCTGCAAAGGCCGTTTCGGTCCTCCCTCCCCGTCCTTAGCCTCAACCTTTTTCTTCAGATCGGCTATCTCCTTCATGAGCATGCGGAGCATCTCCTCAGTACCGACCCGCTTTCCGACTTTCTTGGGCATTCTCAGACGGGATATCTGTAAGACAAAAGAAAGATTACAACGCTCAAAATTGGCTCTTCGTTCCGTCTCGAGCTCACGTGCAGCGGGGAGGTGCAGCTTCAGAGCACAGGAACAAGAGGATGCTTTCTTGGCTTCCGCTCCTTTTATCGGTCTTCAGGGTGGGCGTGAACCCGCCCCCGCCTGCCTCCGAGGGCGTGGCCGGCCGCGTCGGTGTCTAGGCCAGCCCACTCTAGGGCGGGAAAAAGGCGCGCCCCGGCTACGCCGCTTCGGGCATACCAGCCGAGACTCGCCTCCCGCCCAAGATGGCTTCCCAGGGGGATCGAGGTACTCCACCATACGTTCGGGGGGACCGAATGGTCGCCCCTTTCCATTAAGAGAGGTAGGGAGTGTCCACTGAAATAACCGGATATATGCTGTGCTTGCAGTTGCAATACAAACTACTGCTACTATTCATGGTAGTATTTGGACAAAATTACAACTTCTTTTCCTTGCCTTTCCTACACTGGAACGGACGTGCGGGTGCGGTGTTACATGCTCTTCAAAGTAACGCTTAGTTCATCCAGTGACTGTCTATTCTCTCTAGATACACATATGCTATCTAAGAGTCAGATAGTACCATGATCCAGGCATCCATCCATTCAAAGTATATGCACACATACAGTTTCTGTTTCACACACCCAGGCTGTTTTCCTTCCACCCATCCTTGCTTCATCATTCACCCAGCCATGCACCATACCATATTCTTTCCTTCCCAGCCACCTCGGGGACCAAGCAAACACATATCATTCTTCTTTGCCAGTCATCATTAAATTTCTCGTCCTTCCACACTTACTTACACCCTTCTTTCGCTTTTCGTTCATCCCATCCATCAAGTTCATCTCAGATCTGATTGGGATTCTTCTCGCCAAAAACTTCACAGCTAAGTCGAAGTACATTTAGAGGAGGCTACTACCTGGTTGATTTAAAATACACCCATGCAGAAAGCACACTGCACTGCAGTCTTCAATCTCAATAAGTAAGGAATATATAGCTTACCTCTGCCCGCCACCACTGTGTTAACCCTCACAGGCACATTGGTGTCATCCGGCACTTGCACCGCCTCCTCCCCAGAGTTGTTCCCCTCGTCCAATACCACCACCTCCGCGCTGGCCCCGCCACCAGATGTTCCACCTACAAAGTACATTTAAGAATGTTAGAATACACCACTCACTACTATATAATATTTGGTCTAGGAGGAATAAAGAAATGTGAAATAAACAGAATACAATGTAATAATTTGTGACTGTCTACTCTAAAGTAAAAATGTCCCTTTTTCCAGGAAAGGCTGTTGTCTTGCTGCACTTTTTGGCACAACTGATGAATGCTTGCTTTTTATCTTTAACACACACCACTTTTTCTCCTAACAGAAGCTTGACTTCTAAGAACACGAGAAGGATCAAGTTCAAACCAGGTGAGAGCTCGGCTCGACCACAAGAAATGTGTCCAATTAATCATCAGCACTAAGCACTTTTCCATTTCCAGGTAAACGTTTAGTTTTATGACAAACTTGATTTTAATAAATATGTTTACTTTTAATAAAGCTTTTAAACTTAAATAGACTCTGTGGTTTTTGGTCCTCCAGACTAGAGTGGATGAGCTAAAGGTTTTGGAATTTTTGCAAGCATGAGTCCGTGCCTCTGACACTTCTTGACTCTGACTCCGTACTCTTGTCCTGCGTTGGATACTCTAATCATCATTGGGGATCAATCATCGGTGACTTTGGGAGCTAAATGACTCTGCCACGCTATCTAGTCAGTAAGGAGATTGGGGGTTCAACTACAAAGTCTGTTATCACTGAGGTATGTGGAAAGTCTAACAGCGCCTATTATAATTGATAAGTTAAGCAATGCATTATTTAGTGTCCATAGTTCTGTTTGTGCAGATTTGTCCCTGCAACAGTAGTAGAATGAATTGTCCTCCTATTTAAAACCGAAAATAAGGTAGTATCTTATTCTTTCTTGGTGGTCATTCACCTTTTTATTGTTGGCAATTGTCAAAGCATAAACATTTAGAAGACTTGAAAAGACATTATGGACAATCCCACAGGACTGCACACAGTGCATAGAGCTATTGCTGACTAGAATGGGAGTCCAATGGAATTGTCAAATGTGCAATCTTAGTTAGCTACACAGACTAATAAGAATAATCTAGTAATACCACAGGGAGTCATAGTCTAGGCAGGATAAGAATTTAGATCCAGTCTACAAGAAGATCAAAGACGATTTAGAAAAAATCGAATGAGGAACGCTAGGAAGAAATAGGCACTCTATATTAAAATTAAAACTTACTGGGGCCAGCAAAGGAGCCCTCGCCTGCCCGATCCTGGCCTGTATCCTGAACAGCACCCTCCTCCTCCTCCTGTGTCCTCTTGCCCCTGGGGGGAGCTGATGTACAACATGAAAGAAAGAATGACCAGAAAACATGGATGATATTTGTCAACCAAATCAAACATTTCAAGCTCTCCAACCCCAACGCCGGAATCAACGACATTACCCCATCACAAGACCTCTGCAACTCCCTCGCCTCCTACTTCCACAACAAGATCGCGGACATACACAACAGCTTCAGCACCCAACCGACGCACGCCATGACCAACCCACCGCCCCCCACCACCATCATCCGCGCCTGGACCCAGATCAGCACCGAAGACACCGTCCGCACGATGAACTCCATCCACTCCGGATCTCTGACCGACCCCTGCCCTCATCACGTCTTCAACAAGGCCGATGCTGTCATCACACCCCACCTGCGGGACATCATCAACACCTCCTTCGACACCGCTACCTTCCCAGAGAGCTGGAAGCACGCTGAACTCAGCGCTCTACTAAAGAAGCCATCAGCCGACCCCACCGACCTCAAGAACTACCGCCCCATCTCACTGCTCCCGTTCCCTGCAAAAGTCATCGAGAAGACCGTCAAGAAGCAGCTGGCCGCCTTCCTCGAGACGAACGGATCCCTCGACCTCTCGCAGTCTGGATTCCGAGCCAACCACAGCACCGAGACCACCCTGATCGCAGCCACCGATGACATCCGAGCACTGCTCGACAATGGAGAAACAGCAGCCCTCATCCTCCTAGACCTCTCCGCGGCCTTCGACACTGTCTGCCACCGTACACTAGTGCAGCGACTCAGCAATGTCGGAATCCAGGAGAAGGCACTGGAGTGGATCATCTCCTTCCTCGCCGGAAGGACACAGAGAGTTCGCCTCCCCCGTTCAGATCTGAAGCCACCGAAGTCATCTGCGGCGTTCCTCAAGGCTCCTTGCTCAGCCCAACCCTCTTCAACGTCTACATGAGCTCCCTCACAGACATCGCACGCCAGCACAACCTCAACATCATCTCCTACGCCGACGACACCCAGCTGATCCTCTCCCTCACCAACGACCCCGCCACCGCCAGAGCCAACCTTCACGAAGGGATGAAAGAGGTAGCCGAATGGATGAAGAACAGCCGCCTGAAACTGAACTCGGACAAGACGGAAGTCCTCATCCTGGGATCCTCACCCTCCGCCTGGGATGACTCCTGGTGGCCCCCCGCCCTAGGCAGCGCACCCAAACCAACAGACCATGCACGCAACCTAGGCTTCATCCTGGACTCCTCCCTCTCCATGACCAGACAAGTCAACGCCGTCTCCTCGTCGTGCTTCAACATCCTGCGCATGCTACGTAAGATCTTCCGGTGGATCCCCACCGAGACCAGGAAGACGGTCACCCAGGCCCTCGTCACCAGCCGCCTGGACTACGGCAACTCCCTCTATGCAGGAACCACCGCCAAACTCCAGAAGAGACTTCAGCGGATCCAGAACGCCTCAGCACGACTCATCCTGGACATCCCCCGTCGCAGCCACATCTCCGAACACCTGAGAGACCTGCACTGGCTCCCGGTCAACAAGAGAATCACCTTCCGTCCTCTCACCCATGCTCACAAAGCCCTACACAACCAAGGACCAGGATACCTCAACAGCCGCCTCAACTTCTACGCTCCCAAACGCCAGCTTCGATCGAGCGGCCACACCCTCACCGCCGTCCCCCGCATCCGAAGAGCCACCACAGGGGGACAGTCCTCCTCCTACCTCGCCGCCAAGACATGGAACTCCCTCCTGACCCACCTCCGCCTGACCCAGGACCACCTTGCCTTCAGGAAGCAGCTCAAGACCTGGCTGTTCGAGCAGTAGCGGATCCCCCCCCCCCCCCGAGCGCCTTGAGACCCTCTGGGTGAGTAGTGCATTATATAAATGCTTTGATTGATTGATTGATTGAAAAGAACAATAACATAATATTTTGGCGAAATAGCAAATAGACAACTATTCCACGGGATATATTGACCCATCTCATGTGGTCTACTACGTTATTAGTATTGCTTGATTTGCGGACCGTCGACTTCGAAAGTTCTTATGTAACTCACTAACCAAGGTACCAAAAAGGTTTGCCTAGGATTGTCAGGCAGCAGTCCGCAGCACGCGAAGTGACAGACAAAGTCCATTGTGATTGCAGATCAGCGACAACACTAAAGTTTCCTACTACATTAACCAGTCATTAAAATACTCAAACTATCAATCCACCACCACTATTTCTTCTTATCGCCATGTGTACAAAGGAAGGACTGGACTTTAGTCTGTAGGGGCTGATTTAGAAGCCCCTTGCGGCTCTTTTGCTCCATTGCTGCGTGACTTTTGTGACGCAGCGGCAGAACAAAAGAAGTGCAATGGTGCGGCGTATATTAACAACGTGACGCATATGGGAGATGCATCACGTTGTAAAGCCCTGCGCCATCAGGGGGCCTTCCGGCACAAGGGAGGGCGTTCCTGCGCAGGAACGCATCCTAAAAGTGGCTGAGGGAAATCTACAAGATTTCAATCAGTCACTTTAACAACAATGATGCGTGACTCAAACCCTGCATCTGCTTAAAGCAGATGTACGGCTTGACGCAGCATTGGGGAGATAGGGCACCCTAGAGCATTGATGGAGCTGCGCCATCGTTGCGACGCAACTCCAGCAATGCGCCGCCTTTACTGCACAGATGCGTAACACTTTGGTGACGTTTTGGGCATTGTAAATACGGCGCACCATGGGTGATGGTGGCGTGGCGCACAATTACTGGCTCATCCCTGCTACTTTGCAGGGATGCGCCGGTAATTAAAAATCTGAACCTTAGTGTCTAGCATTACGCAGTTCTTTAAACTACACTCATACATAATTTCAAAGGCCAATGAAATGGAACAGAAAATCGAAAACAAATAAGCATAGTAGCAACACTACTGAGAAGGAGAGCAGTGCACCTGAAATGCACAGAAGATTTTGAAATATAATGTACCTACTATGTAATGAGCAGCATTATTGCTCTTGGTAAAAAACAAAAATTTGCTATATAATAACATACAGAGCAGGAGAAAACAGAGTAGTAAAGAAATAGCTACTACTACTCACCAAGCCCGGGGATCTCAAGGCCAAGCAGGTCGAGCAGATCGCGTTCACGGTCCAGGACATCCGTCCAGCGGTGGGTGGCCTGGTTGTAGGTGCGCCTGACCCGAGAGTGGTGGTACACGGCCCGGCACACCTTCTCCCACCGATTCCGGAGCTCCCGGATCCCGTACCCGCTGCCGATCTTGCCGCCTGCCATGGTGGTCCTGGGGAGGCGGCGCTGAACAAAAAAAACTAGTGCGGCCACCTCCTCCGGGCTGAAGATCTCCCGGGGTGCGACCTGCTCCCCCCTCAAACGCTCGCACGGGAGCCGGGCACGGGGCGCGGGACCCTTCCCCTTCTCGGGATGCTTCCCGGCTCCCTTCACCATGGTCTGGGCAGAAAGGAAGCTAAATAATAAAGAAAATAGAATAGGGAAGAGAAGAAAGGTAGAGTTTAAAAAAGTAGTTTAAAATTAACCAAAAGTAGCAGAAAACACAAAAATATAGAGCTAGAAAAATAGAGAGATAGATAATAAGTAAAATAGATAAAAAAAACTTCAAACAAGCAAAGGATGGCAGAGATACAGAGAGGATACAAAAAGCATGCCCAGAACCATAGCAATGAATGAGAAACAAGATGGCCGCGCCCGTTCACGACCGCACGGGTAAGTTCGCGCAAGATTTTCCTCGCGAACACACGCGAAATTGTTCTAGCGAGCCGCACACTTTGCGAGATTACAGTTCGCGCCCGGAAACGGAAATACGTCATGCAAACAAGATGGCCGGGCCCTTGAACGACCGCAAGGGTAACTTCGCGCCCTGTGCTACAAGCGGCTCGCTAAAACGCACAAAACCTTGCGAACTAACACGCAGCAAAAAAACAAATCGCATATTCGCACAAATTCGCGGCTTCCGAATCCGATCTCGCACAAGTTCGCGCCCCGCGAATCCCACGAAATTGCAGAAAAACGAGTTTTGCAAAACTGTAAGCACTGAGCAGGTGCAAGAGTTCAAACTCATCATTAGTAACCATTCCCTGTAGTGCTTTCTGACTCGGGCCCCTCCAGAGTTCAGTTGCTAGTCGCAACAATTGTATGACCCTGCTCTGACCCTCACAGCAGGCTCTTAGAATAGCTACAAGTAGGCCACAAAGGTCCTGGAAAAAAAAATTGCACTGCAACAGAAAGCAAATTACTGATGAGGAAGCAGGTGCCAGACCTGGGATTTTAAAACAGTGACACATTAATAAACCAACCCCAAATTAATTCATGTCAGTTGAAGCAGGGCAGGTGTGCTTGCTTTCCCCCCCATAATCTACAGTGATGATGAACCAGAGGGTGGCATTGATGTACCAGAGGGTGGCATGGGTGAAACAGAGGGTGGCATTGGTGAAACATAGGGTGCTGGGAACCTGTGATGATGAACCAGATGTAGAAACAACATAGTCGTGACCGTTGCGAGCTGACAAGTAAGTTCGCAATTGCGAACTGGTACCAAAAACCCTTGCGAACACAAAAAAAAAATCCGCAAATTCGCGAGAATTTGCGGATTTTGCGGATTGCGAGTTTGCAAATTCGCAAAATTCGCGAACGCCAGATTCGCAAAATTCGCCCATGCTTAGTCTATTGTTGAGCACCAATTATCAGCACTTGCACTTTAAAAGTAAAAAAATTCTGTTGCACCGTGTCATGTGATCAAGGCTCACCCCAAGCTGAAACGCGTCAGGACCGAGCAGGCAAATAAATATTCTTTTGTTGGCACAATTCAAGTGGTCCAGCTCCGTCTTAAGCGTGAATGCTGTGGAGGAACGGAATACTGTGATATATATATATATATATATCGCCAGTAGGTAGTTATAGTTAGGATCTACTTTCCATAGGAAATCCGCAACATTCTATTGGGAATAACTTTGGCGCCGGTGGACGAATCTTCGCGAATTTCTCCAAGAAAATGACCCGCTACGCTCCGCTCCTTCCCTGAAAGTTTGGGGGGATTCGTCAAGTGGGGGCCGAGATAAAAGGGGGTCCCAAAACGTGTTTTCCCCATGTTAATTTCCATAGGGCGGTCGGTTTCACTTTTAGCCCGAACGGCTGAATGGATTTCCACGAAACTTGGCAAAATTGTAGGGACTGGTAGCCCGATGTGCCTTTGCTATGTCTCAAGATGTGTGCTTCAGTGGATTTTGAGTAATTTAGGTTCAAAAAAATATATATCTCAATGGCAGCGCCCCGGTACGCGCTCCAGGGAGCACTCCAGGCGCGCCACGCGACTTGCGCACAGAAAGCTGATTGGCTCTCGGGTGTCTGTAAACATTCTAAACAGTCCGGAGCAGCCGCCATCTTGTGTCTCGGTAAAATCGAGACATAAGAGGTGGAAAAATCAAAGGGGGAAATGACCATAAGGGGGCAGGGATAGACCCCCCTGACCCCCTAGGTTTGATGTGGGGCAAAAACATTTTTTTTTTTTTGATTTGCGCGGGGGGAGCGCCCGGTACGCGCACCGGTGAGCCGACCGGGGAGCGTCCCATGGGAAAAAAATGAATAATAGAGTTTTATAAAAATTTAGCCTTTTTTTATAAATTGGAGGTAGTTCTAAAAAGAACTGTTTTTTCTTCTTTTTGTTGTTTTATATTTTTTTTATTGTTTTTTTAACATTTTGTACTTTTTTGGGTTTTCTGAACAGTTTTATATTTTTTTGTTTTTTTCATGGGGAGAAACGAAAAAACAGGGAATTGAAAATGCCTCAACTGGAGTAAAAAAAAAAGAAAAGAAATATTTAGGGTTTATTGGGGCATTTGTGGTTGTCCCCAGCAAGGACGAGGAGCTTTACGCTCTGTTCTCCATAGGAGATGGTCTTCCCACAATATTTACAGATAATTCGGAAATCTGCAAATCGTGGCTGAATGCACGCATCGTCTCACTTTCCTCTGGTGCCGACGGAGTGGGTTGCTTCCTTTTTGAGGTGGTGCTTGTGGATTGGGGAGGGTTACTGGCCAGTTCCCTCATCTCTGCAGCAGAATAATTTATTGGATGCTGGCGCTGCATGTGGCGTATCATCGTGTTGTTTCCAAATGAATATTTCTTATTCGGGTTTCCCCTGGAAAGTTCCACGCCACAGATTTTGCAAGTCACCTTGGCTGCATTTACTTTTTTCTTCCCCTGTGGGTTGGAAAAAAACTCCCATATAATGTGTGGTCTTGGCTGGTATGGGGTATTTTGTTCATCAAGCCATCTTCTCCTCCCTTCTTCCTCCTCCTCCTACTCTTCCTCCTCTTGTTGACCACCAATGATATCTTGTGGTGGTCCTCTTGGTGGTTGTGGTGGTGGTGGTGGTGCATATATTGTGCTATATTGGGCTATATATATGTTAGAGCTTAAATATAGCCCAATGTAGCCCAAAGATGGCCACTAGAGACAAAAAAAAAACAAATGTAGCCCAAATATCAGCCAGATGTAGCCCAAATATAGCCCAATGACAGAATGTCACAGAGTGTTCTAAAGAACAACTAGAGCGCTAACAGTCTTACTTATAAACTGAGACTTATAGTTAGGAATTAACATTTAAAAAACCTTTGAAATTCACTGAAACAACCATAGGTTTCACACCAGTTATAGTTAGGAATTAGCATTTAAAAAACCTATTAAATTCACTGAAAAAACCATAGGTTTCACACCAGTTATAGTTAGCTGGAAATTTTCCTGACATAAAACCATTGAAATTCTCACGTTATAGTTAGTTATATATAACATATATATATTTAAAAATGTAAACATTACTCACTAATATTTATTTTTCAGAAAGACACACATTCAACGGATGGTGTCATCAGTGATGTCATGAGTGATGTCACTGACCATGTCATGAGTGATGTAAAATGTGACGTCATCAGCAGTGCATTGCAGGCGCGCAAGTTATAGTGAGTCCAACTAACTATAACGTGGGAATTTAAATGGTTTTATGTGAGTAAAATTTCCAGCTAACTATAACTGGTGTGAAACCTATGTTTTTTTCAGTGAATATATATATATATATATATATATATATATATATATATATATATATATATATATATATATATATATATATATATATATGAAGAAATGAGGGGTGCCTCGATAGGGTAATCACACGGAAAAGGGTTGCTGCACACCACAGCAGGCAGCAACAATGCCAGGTTGCCACCGCTCCTCCGTACCTGTTGGCAGCCAAACGCGTTTCGAGCATAAGGAGCTCTTCATCAGTGGCAGGTAATGAGGCGGAAGCAGGAGTTGTTAGAAATCACCATTTTATTGATAAAAGTCCCGCCCATGTGGGCACACAGCATCTTGGTACTTATAGTCCATGTGAAGGTGCCAGGACTCGATTTCTTCCCAGTGGATACTGCTGCTATGAACCAATGTTCTTCCCAAGTGGGTGGAGGGAAGTGAGCAACACTGTCATGTGGCCAATAATTCCTGCTGCGAGGCCCCCTTTCCTCCAAACGGTGACCGCGTTTGCGGGCACACAGGATCCGCAATTCTTCTGCGGCGGGACTTCCCTGCGGCAGAACCAGCCGCTAAACATGAAGAAATGAGGGGTGCCTCGATAGGGTAATCACACAGAAAAGGGTTTCTGCACACCACAGCAGGCAGCAACAATGCCAGGTTGCCACCGCTCCTCCGTACCTGTTGGCAGCCAAACGCGTTTCGAGCATAAGGAGCTCTTCATCAGTGGCAGGTAATGAGGCGGAAGCAGGAGTTGTTAGAAATCACCATTTTATTGATAAAAGTCCCGCCCATGTGGGCGCACAGCATCTTGGTACTTATAGTCCATGTGAAGGTGCCAGGACTCGATTTCTTCCCAGTGGATACTGCTGCTACGAACCAATGTTCTTCCCAAGTGGGTGGAGGGAAGTGAGCAACACTGTCATGTGGCCAATAATTCCTGCTGCGAGGCCCCCTTTCCTCCAAACGGTGACCGCGTTTGCGGGCACACAGGATCCGCAATTCTTCTGCGGCGGGACTTCCCTGCGGCGGAACCAGCCGCTAAACATGAAGAAATGAGGGGTGCCTCGATAGGGTAATCACACGGAAAAGGGTTGCTGCACACCACAGCAGGCAGCAACAATGCCAGGTTGCCACCGCTCCTCCGTACCTGTTGGCAGCCAAACGCGTTTCGAGCATAAGGAGCTCTTCATCAGTGGCAGGTAATGAGGCGGAAGCAGGAGTTGTTAGACATCACCATTTTATTGATAAAAGTCCCGCCCATGTGGGCGCACAGCATCTTGGTACTTATAGTCCATGTGAAGGTGCCAGGACTCGATTTCTTCCCAGTGGATACTGCTGCTACGAACCAATGTTCTTCCCAAGTGGGTGGAGGGAAGTGAGCAACACTGTCATGTGGCCACTAATTCCTGCTGCGAGGCCCCCTTTCCTCCAAACGGTGACCGCGTTTGCGGGCACACAGGATCCGCAATTCTTCTGCGGCGGGACTTCCCTGCGGCGGAACCAGCCGCTAAACATGAAGAAATGAGGGGTGCCTCGATAGGGTAATCACACGGAAAGGGTTGCTGCACACCACAGCAGGCAGCAACAATGCCAGGTTGCCACCGCTCCTCCGTACCTGTTGGCAGCCAAACGCGTTTCGAGCATAAGGAGCTCTTCATCAGTGGCAGGTAATAAGGCGGAAGCAGGAGTTGTTAGAAATCACCATTTTATTGATAAATTGGCCACATGACAGTGTTGCTCACTTCCCTCCACCCACTTGGGAAGAACATTGGTTCGTAGCAGCAGTATCCACTGGGAAGAAATCGAGTCCTGGCACCTTCACATGGACTACAAGTACCAAGATGCTGTGCGCCCACATGGGCGGGACTTTTATCAATAAAATGGTGATTTCTAACAACTCCTGCTTCCGCCTCATTACCTGCCACTGATGAAGAGCTCCTTATGCTCGAAACGCGTTTGGCTGCCAACAGGTACGGAGGAGCGGTGGCAACCTGGCATTGTTGCTGCCTGCTGTGGTGTGCAGCAACCCTTTTCCGTGTGATTACCCTATCGAGGCACCCCTCATTTCTTCATGTTTAGCGGCTGGTTCCGCCGCAGGGAAGTCCCGCCGCAGAAGAATTGCGGATCCTGTGTGCCCGCAAACGCGGTCACCGTTTGGAGGAAAGGGGGCCTCGCAGCAGGAATTATTGGCCACATGACAGTGTTGCTCACTTCCCTCCACCCACTTGGGAAGAACATTGGTTCGTAGCAGCAGTATCCACTGGGAAGAAATCGAGTCCTGGCACCTTCACATGGACTACAAGTACCAAGATGCTGTGCGCCCACATGGGCGGGACTTTTATCAATAAAATGGTGATTTCTAACAACTCCTGCTTCCGCCTCATTACCTGCCACTGATGAAGAGCTCCTTATGCTCGAAACGCGTTTGGCTGCCAACAGGTACGGAGGAGTGGTGGCAACCTGGCATTGTTGCTGCCTGCTGTGGTGTGCAGCAACCCTTTTCCGTGTGATTACCCTATGGAGGCACCCCTCATTTCTTCATGTTTAGCGGCTGGTTCCGCCGCAGGGAAGTCCCGCCGCAGAAGAATTGCGGATCCTGTGTGCCCGCAAACGCGGTCACCGTTTGGAGGAAAGGGGGCCTCGCAGCAGGAATTATTGGCCACATGACAGTGTTGCTCACTTCCCTCCACCCACTTGGGAAGAACATTGGTTCGTAGCAGCAGTATCCACTGGGAAGAAATCGAGTCCTGGCACCTTCACATGGACTACAAGTACCAAGATGCTGTGCGCCCACATGGGCGGGACTTTTATCAATAAAATGGTGATTTCTAACAACTCCTGCTTCCGCCTCATTACCTGCCACTGATGAAGAGCTCCTTATGCTCGAAACGCGTTTGGCTGCCAACAGGTACGGAGGAGCGGTGGCAACCTGGCATTGTTGCTGCCTGCTGTGGTGTGCAGCAACCCTTTTCCGTGTGATTACCCTATCGAGGCACCCCTCATTTCTTCATATATATATATATATATATATATATATATATATATATATATATATATATATATATATATATATATATATATATATATATATATTCACTGAAAAAACCATAGGTTATAGACCATATATAGTTAGGAATTCGCATTTACAAAACCTTATTTTACTCACACAAAACCATTGAAATTCCATATATAGTTAGTTGCACTAACTATATATCGCGCACCCGCAATCCACTGCTGATGATGTCACATATTACATCATTCATGACATGGTCAGTGACATCACTGATGACATCACTGATGACATCTCAAATGACATCACTGATGACATCTCAAATGACATCACTGATGACATCACTGATGACATCTCATTTGACATTACTGATCACATCACTGATGATATCATTCATGTGATAATACGATGAACCTCTTCAGACTCTAATATAACCTTAGATACAATCAGTGTAAACAGACACTCACAGACTGTCACTCATCCATGGAGTTACTCACACACCTAGTCAGTCATGCAAAGAATCAATCACACCTCCATTTCCTCAACTATACAGTTATACAAACTTTACTTATTCAAACATATACTAACACATATTTACTCTCTTATACAATCCCTGATACAAGTTCACAATGATCCATACAGCCACTCACACATTCACCGGCTCTTATGCACAGTTATTTATATATGTCAACTCTCACATGTACTGTGTTTTACATATGTACTTACTTTGACATGTAGCACTGAGATATCCATTCACTCACCAATACACTCATGCACACAGTCCACCGCCCATACAGCTGTTTCCACATGCACTTTTGAAACCATACATCTAGTGAATCAACTGCTCACACATCTATGCACAGAGTCATACACCTCCCAGCCACCCACACACACACTCAGTCTCCCATACAAATACTTGGGCAACCAATCAATAACCCATATAGTTACTCATATAGCTACTTATCAACACATGCAACAGTTTACAGAACAACAGACATAATGATGCACAAATTAAGACAGTTTAGTCACTAACCCATGCACTCAGTGAGACACATTTAATCACTCACTCATACAGTCAGTCATGCACCTACTAAATCCTTCATCCAGACACTTATACATCCACTCATTCTTCAATATGTAAGACATTTTAACTTTACAGAAACATACAGTCACTGGATGTTGTCATCAGTGATGTCATCAGTGATGTCACTGACCATGTCATGAATGATGTAATATGTGACATCATCAGCAGTGGATTGCGGGTGCACGATATATAGTTAGTGCAACTAACTATATATGGAATTTCAATGGTTTTGTGTGAGTAAAATAAGGTTTTGTAAATGCGAATTCCTAACTATATATGGTCTATAACCTATGGTTTTTTCAGTGAATTTTCAAGGTTTTGTAAATGCTAATTCCTAAATATATGGTCTATAACCTATGGTTTTTTCAGTGAATTTTCAAGGTTTTGTAAATGCTAATTCCTAACTATATATGGTCTATAGCCTATGGTTTTTTCAGTGAATATATATATATATATACATACATATATAAACATATATCATCTGTATATCTATATAAATACAAACATAAATGCATGCATACATATACTTATATGCATACAGATGCATGTTATTTACATGAAAGTTGAAAAAACACTAATAAAAGCAAAGCTAAAAAGCCACCTCATTACAAACAGAATGGCTTTAACTTAAACGAGGGCGAGATCTATTGCATTTTCAATGCTTGTTTACTTTGGTTCCATCAAGAAGGCATTCAGATGTGTCACACATTTGCCATAAATTCTGAATGTTAGCACTCTAGTTGCACATTAGATCACTGTAGTAAAGCTACTGCTCACCAGGGACGTCTGCTGCTGGTATTCAAAGTGCATGTTTCAGTCTGCATGTCAGAATTTTTTTCATGAAATAGAAGAGGATTTGAGAAGTCACTCAAAATGATCCCTAATTTTTCTTTCTGAAGCACTAATCATACTTTCTATGGCAAAATTAACCCCCTCATGTTGTTCCTTTTTAAATTGAGTGTTTTCAGACTTACCACTTCATTCCAATCAAGATGGCTTCTTGTGTGCCATACTTTTGTCATAAGTAAGACTGTTAGCGCTCTAGTTGTTCTTTAGAACACTCTGGGATATTCTGTCATTGGGCTATACTTGGGCTACATCTGGGTGATATTTGGGCTACATTTGGGCTCTTTTGTCTCTGGTGGCCATTTTGGGAGACTGTATGTCAGAATTTTTTTATGAAATTGAAGAGGGTTTGAGAAGTCACTCAAAATGTGCCCTAATTTTTCTTTCTGCAGCACTAATAATACATTCTATTGCATAATATACCCCCTCATTTTGTTCCTTTATAAATTAAATGTTTTAAGAGTTACCACTTTATTCCAATCAAGATGGCTTCAGGTGTGCCATACCTTTGTAATAAGTAGGACTGTTAGCGCTCTAGTTGTTCTTTAGAACACTCTGGGATATTCTGTCATTGGGCTATACTTGGGCTACATCTGGGTGATATTTGGGCTACATTTGGGCTCTTTTGTCTCTGGTGGCCATTTTGGGAGACTGCATGTCAGAATTTTTTAATGAAATAGAAGAGGATTTGAAAAGTCACTCAAAATGTGCCCTAATTTTTCTTTCTGCAGCACTAATAATACCTTCTATTGCATAATATACCCCCTCATGTTGTTTCTTTTTAAATTAAATGTTTTAAGAGTTACCACTTTATTCCAATCAAGATGGCTTCAGGTGTGCCATACCTTTGTAATAAGTAGGACTGTTAGCGCTCTAGTTGTTCTTTAGAACACTCTAGGAGGCTGCAGTAGAACACAAAGGAATCAACTGACAGTCTCTGTCCTTGTTGGATGTACATGTTTTACTGAGAATGTCAGACTTCATTTTCACATGACTGAGAAAGATAATGTGAATTTACAGAAAATATGCTTTCAGTTTAGCTTATAGATCCCCTTCCAAACCACTGTGGGAAAATCATGAGATATTAGTTTTCTTTCAAACAATATTCATGATATCACAGCAGAAGGTTTTTTCACATGGTAAAATCACCTTAGAACCCACCACAATTCCTAAAACGAGTATGGTACCATCAACAAATGATTTATAATGTAACTAAAGTCCTAAAACCCTCTATTAACTACAATGCTTTTTAATGAGGTGCTATCATGTATATTGGTCCCAAGATGGCTGCCAACACTTCTTGGATGAAGTGCTGACAGCCAATCAGATCAGATGTGTGGTTAGGCTCCGCCCAGATATATATCTTTTTTTTAACCTAAATTACTCAAAATCCACTGGAGCACATATATTGAGACCTAGCAAAGGCACATCGGGCTAACAGTCCCTACAATTTTGCCAAGTTTCGTGCAAATCCATTCAGCCGTTCGAGCTAAAAGTGAGGCCAACCGCCCTATGGAAATTAACATGGGAAAAACGCGTTTTGGGACCCCCCTTTTTTCTCGGCCCCCCCTTGATGAAACCCCCCCCAAATTGTCAGGGGCTGCTCAGAAACAAAATGTTCCATTTTCCTGAAAATTTCAGCCAGTTCCGTCCACAAACGCCAAAGTTATTAGACATAGAATTTTCAAAAATCCCATAGAGAAAAAATCCTAACTATATATACCTACTGGCGACCGCCAGTAGGTAATATATACATATATATATATATATATATATATATATATATATATATATATATATATATATATATATATATATATATATATATATATATATATATATATATATATATATATATATATATATATATATATATATATTGTAGTATCCTATGTTATCCTATGTTAGTGCACCATTCCCTCTCAGAATTGTTATTGTACATTCCTAGCTTAACATTCTATCTGTACTAGCTGGTCAGTTACTACTGGTGTTATGCTGGAGGTGGTTGTTAAGCTGTCTTCTCAGAATAAACTACTTCCAACTTCCTGCTGCTTCCTTGGACTAATTACTACATAAATTTGGCGACGAACGGGATTCACTACCCTGCTTCTACCCTGCTTCAAGAGAAGAATCTCCATCTTTAAAGACATTTGGAAAAATTCTGAAAAACTGACAGTGTTCGCCTCTACAGCTAAAAGTTACCAGGTATTTTTTTTATATATTCTCATGTGTGTAAGATTGCACCAGCGGCTGTCTACTATGTTAAGTGCCTTGATTGCACCAGCGGGAGTTTCATTCTAATTTTTCTCTACACCGCTATCTTTAAATGCGTTTTATTTAAAGATCTTCATCGTTTATTTTAACTATTGAGCGCGTTTGGTGGAGTGCGCTTCATTTGCTATTCCTTCGCATCACTTCGATCTATGTGTTTTTACAACATTTGACTTTCTTGTCGAAGTGGCCTCGCTAATCTTTCCCCAGCGCGCGCTACTCAGGCTGTTGTCGCTACACAGCATCTTTCAAATAATTACAAAGATAAACTCACCAACGCGCGCCTGCCTCGCACTGTCCCGTGTCTTCTCCGAACGAAGGAAGGAACACTTCACACGTCATTCCGACGTCACCACGCATCACGCTACAACGTGTGCGTTTCAGCGGCCATTTTATTTGTAATCAACTCCCCGTTTCCATGGCTACAGAACCACGATCTCGTTTTCAAAGCATTTCTCCATGATTACTTCACCGTTTTTGCTCGTTTTCACTGCTTTTAACCTCCGCTCTTCACAAGGTCCACACTATTAACATTTAATTAACTTTTCTCATTTTTAAAAAAAAAAGAAGAACAAAGCTTGAAGACTTCACTTCACTACAAGACAACGGTGACTACTTTTTTTGTTTTGGCATATTTTTACTAACCTTACTTTGTCTTTTACCTTAATTTAAGTACCTTTTAGCTTAGTATGTCTAATAACATTATCTCCCCTGCACACTTTTTACCTACTGCCGGAGATCCAAAGGTAGAATGGGATCTTTGGTATCCCACTTTTCTTGCTTATGTTGATGTTATTGAAGAAGATGGCTGTTCCCCGAAAAGGAAGCTAGCATTATTAAAAAACTGTTTAGGCGGTGCAGGACTTAAAGAATTGGAAAATTTACCTCCCATTGAAAATGTTGGTTCTGGTGATGTAAATGTATTTGATATAGTCATAAAACAGCTTAGCACTAGATTTGGAAGAAGAATCAACATTGTTATGGAGAGATTCAAATTTTACTCTCGAATACAAAAGGATGATGAATCCATAGAAAATTACGTAGCTGCTTTACGCACTTTAGCTGGATCCTGTGCTTTTGAAACTATAAATTTTGACCAGGTCCTTAGAGATCAAATTATGATGCGCACTAAAAGTAAAAAAATTCAAGAACGTCTCTGGATGGGGACGGACTCTTCTCTCAGTGCTGTGTTGAACATTGCAAAGGGCATCGAACAGTCTGAACTATTTGTAAGCGAAATTAGAAACCAGGATGTCAAAAGTAAAGTAGTCATTCCTGAAGTTTCTTTGGTCAAAAACGTCAATAATTTTAAGAAAACTCCCGTCTCTTTCAGAAAAGATTTTGCAGGAAGGGAAAATAGATTTCCTATTAGGAAAAGTCAAATTATTTGTTATAGATGTGGGGCAAATGACCACGTAGGCAATTATAGAGGTTGCCCTGCGTGGAACAAAATTTGTGTCAAGTGTAAAAAATCCGGGCACTTCAGTAAAATGTGTAAGTCTCCTCAAAAAGTTAACTTTTTGTCCTATGAAGATTGTGAAGATGCCGAACAACCTTCTGAAATTAACACGTTGTTGTGTGTAACTGACACAAAATGTGAAGGGTTTCCCTCTGATATCATCAATATTAATGGTAAGGATATTTCTATGCTAATAGATTCCTGTGCTTGGTACACTTTAATTGGCAAAAATGTTTTTGATCGCCACTGGCCTTCTACTAAGTTACTACCACCTGACGTAAATCCAGGTGGGTATACTGGTAAGAAGATTGACATGGAGGGTTACATGTGGGCAGACATCAAATTCAAAGACAGGACCATAAAAGGGATAGTTTATGTTTCATCTAAGGGTGCGTCACTGTTATGTTGTAATTTATGTAGTAATTAGTCCAAGGAAGCAGCAGGAAGTTGGAAGTAGTTTATTCTGAGAAGACAGCTTAACAACCACCTCCAGCATAACACCAGTAGTAACTGACCAGCTAGTACAGATAGAATGTTAAGCTAGGAATGTACAATAACAATTCTGAGAGGGAATGGTGCACTAACATAGGATAACATAGGATACTACATATATATATATATATATATATATATATATATCCACAAACTACAAGATTGCTGGAGTCACTGGCCCGTAGGCAGGTGGCGAGTCTCACCAGGCGGGTCTCCCGGTAAATTAAAGTACACACAAAGTCTTCTGAAAGAAGGGCTCGCATAAGGAGGTATAAACCAGTGTTGTTTAATCGTAACATGTTTCGTCAGTGAAACTGACTTGATCACACGAAAATCTCACGCTACAGGAGAGCATGCATAGCCAATGCAACAGAAAACAGACTGTAATCAGTGGTAATTCGACTTTGGCGGCCATTGTTGAGTGTACATGTTAGTCACAATCCATAATCAATTGCGGCAATGACATCAATGATAAAGCCTAATAACATTGTCATGCCTTGTGGTTGCATTACAAAACACACGGTCTAGAGCCTTCATACACATTGGAAAATATTCCTGGGTGTTGAAATAGAATTGCGCCTGAACCAATACACTCAATAAAGAAGTACAAATATTGTGTGACTGCTTGGTTACCCACCGCATAGTGCCCTGGGCATAATGGTAATCGTGTTAGCAGTACAGTACATGCCTACATTCACAATAAAGTTTAGGCAAATTAAAACCAAAAGAGGCACGCATGCGTAATGTGTCTAGTTACTGGCACACATGAAAATTACAACCTGATGGCTAGCCTAGACAAATCGATGAGGGCATGAGCAGGCAATACACAATGGGAGTGCACACAAATGAAATTTTAGCTGGATAGTGCCCTGAGAATTGACGGCCAAAATAGCATTATAATATATACCTTTAACATACACCCCACACGGTATACCTGTCTGGGCAATACAAACAATATAAATGTACAGATATCCTTCTATGCAGTCACCATAGTTATATATATATATATATATACATGTTTGTGTTACCTCAAATTTGAACAAAAATCACACTAAGTGGTACACTTGAGGTAACATGATTTCAACAGTGGCTTATGATTTTGTCAAAAGGAGACACATTACAACAAAGGTCACAGCCAAGTGGCTGAAAATGAGATACCAAGTATCAGGTATTAGCTAAGGTTTGTTTCTCCACTAAGGCAGTCCTGTTTCTGTGTTCATTCGCCTGGGTCACATGTCTGGGATCCTTCCCCTTCATATGGTGATTCAGGGTTTCCTCTTTTGCTTGTTATCTAATCGTGTTACAGCCCACCTGGAGGATCTTGTTTTTGGAGCCTAAGGAATCTGGAGAGTCCATTTGGATACGCACCTATATCGGGAACTTTGTTCTTGGACCACTGGTTGGGAGCACCTTGCTCTTTTGGCGGAATCTGCAACATTTGGGATCAAAAATCCAATTTTTGTGCTGGTGAATAATTGGAACTTTCATGACTTTAATGGAAGCCACAAGAACTGCTTGTGTTTAATGCTAGTATTTTGAGTTGCTTATCAATACATTTTCCTGCCGGTGAGTCGCGTTTTTAGCTTTCTTCCTGTATTTCTGTAGTTGCTCTACATCGTTAAGCGGAGTTCGGGTTAAAACGCGAGCAACTTCGTTTCTATCACGTTTTTTCTTGGGTTCTTTTGTATACGCATAGTGGCTACTATAAGAGAGTAGATATTGAGATTTCTATTCATTTTTCAGCCTAGTCTGAGAGGGGTTTTTCTCTGGAGGAAGAGTTTTTTCCCCTGGATTAACTACAAGACATGTTCAAGGAAGTCAGTGCATTCTGGGACATTAAGTCCATGAAGAGTCCTTGTATACTGCATTGTTCCACTTAGAACATAATGTTGCATAATGTCAAAGTAGCCCAGTTATATACTTATTAAGGCAGATAACAGCCAGGTGGCTAAATGCCCCCGAAAAGCATTGTAGGTTGTTATCCTCAATAGTCCATTGCATTAACATAGACAGTTAAAGAAATACTTTCAAAAATTGATATGCACTCTAAAAATATCATAATGCCCTCTACTACTCAAACACCCCAACACAGTGAAAAATAGTTTTGCAAAACAAATTCCCTACTGTACTTGCTGCCCCAGACCATTGGACATATTGTGAACATTACACTGGGAAACACCAAAGATATCCACTCAAATACTGATTCTTATTCGCCCAAATGTTCAACAAGTAATGGATGAGACATAACTTTGTAGAAATAAAGAAAAAAAATAAGGGGAGTCAGGAAGAGCAATAAAAGATAAATAAATAACAGTAAAGCAGATCCTTCATTACCACTTCACCCGATATGGATATGTGATTCCTCATCTCATTTAACAGACTGTCGGAGTGCTGTTCACTTGTGTCGATGGTGCAATAGGCAGTTTGTCTGCCAGGCCAATCATGAAGTGCCTTCACGCCAATGTGTCTGTGGCGGTAAAACCTCCACACCTGAGCTAGCAGTTTGGAATGGTTATAAAGCAGAAACTCACCTTGTATTACTTCCACACTTACTTTTCCCCATGGACCCAATCTTCCAAGTCCTGCCTCTGCTGCTTAATGACAAACAAATCAACACAGTCATGGATGGAATAGATGGTAATCTCCACTTTTACTTGTTACCATTTGACTTGTATGTTAACATTTGCACTGGACCATTTTTCAACCTGCCTTACAAGCAATAGCATAACGATGTGCAATGCACATGTGTGTAACGTTGATGTTTTAAAAATCTAAAGAAACACCTATTTGAATACATTGCATTTCTAAATTTGGTACAAGCTGCCTTAAAACAAAATGAACACTTGCACAAAACGGGTACACAGACAAAATATTGATTTTTAAATATCGATATACAAAAATATCGAAGTTTAAATATCGATGGGACAAAATATCGAAGGTAAGTAATATCGACAGTCTTAATATCGATATTGGTATGATATCAGTAATATCGAAGTTGTAAATATCTATGTCAATAATATCGAAATTAATAACTTCGATGTTACTAATATCAATTTTTAAATAAATTTAGTGTATATTATATTGTATTTATTATGTTTTATTATTTATTTTTAATGTAATTTAATTAAATATTGTCTTTTACTACTGTAGCGGGTTGTGGGTTTATAGGGGAATAGGGTGGGAAGTAATTTAATTATGTTAAATTAATTTTTAATTAGTAGGAATTATTAATTAATTAATTGAGAAATAATTTTTAATTATTTTTAATTAATTGATTAATTGATAAATATGTTCTGTAGCGGGTTATGGGTTTATAGGGGAATAGGGTGGGAAGTAATTTAATAATAATTAATTAATTGATATATGTTTGTACATATTTTAATTAATAATTAATTGGTAATTAATTTCTATTAATTAGTTAAATAATAATATAATTTTGTACATATTCATAATTATTAATTAGTTGGTAAATAATTAATATTAATTATTTAATTACATTAATTATAGTATTTTTTTATATATAATTTATTGTTATTATTAATTAATTAATTGGGAAAAATAATATTAATTATTAAATTAAATTAATTACTGCAAATGTGCTAATATATTTACTTTATTGTTATTGTTAATTAATAATTAATTGGTAATTAAATAATATTAATTAATTTTGGGTAAAGGAGTATTTTTAGGGTTCAGGGTCAGTTTTCAGTTTTTGGGTAAAGGGGTATTTTTAGGGTTCAGGGTCAGTTTTCAGTTTTTGGGTAAAGGGGTATTTTTAGGGTTCTGGGTCAGTTTTCAGTTTTTGGGTAAAGGGGTATTTTTAGGGTTCTGGGTCAGTTTTCAGTTCATGGGTAAAGGGGTATTTTTAGGGTTCAGGGTCAGTTTTCAGTTTTTGGGTAAAGGGGTATTTTTAGGGTTCTGGGTCAGCTCTCAGTTTTTGGGTAAAGGGGTATTTTTAGGGTTGAGGGTCAGTTTTCAGTTTTTGGGTAAAGGGGTATTTTTAGGGACAAGGGTCAGTTTTCAGTTTTTGGGTAAAGGGGTATTTTTAGGTTTCAGGGTCAGTTTTGGGTTTTTGGGGTACAGGGATATTTTTAGGGTTCAGGGTCAGTTTTGGGTTTTTGGGGTACAGGCGTACAGGGTAAAAACAAAAAAATATTACATTAAATCAAATAAATTACATGATAAAAATTAAAATTACATTAAAATATTAAGTGTTTTATTTATTTTAAATGTATATGTATTAGTTTTAATTTTTTTAAAATATTTTTATTTAATATTTGTAAAATTATATGTATTTTAAAATTATTTTTACATTATTAATAATACATTTAAAAAAACGATATTTTTGATTCCGATATTTTTGTACTACGATATTATTTTTTCGATATTTTTGTACTTACCTTAATGAAGATAGGATTCCGATATTTTTGCTGTCGATATTTTTGCTCCGATATTTTTGCATTTCGATATTCTGTCTGTCGATATTATGTCAGACATTCCACAAAACGGATATCAATCAAAAAATCAAAAGTTCACCACATAGGTGTGTTTATATAAATTTAGAAAATTGCCAAATTAAAAACGTATACATTACACATCATTGGGATATGTGCATCGTAACATGAAGTAGAAATTACACGACACAATGTGCAACCTTTACCTTATTAAATACCTTTAAAATCAATGTCAGTCCCAAATTTGAATCATTTAACAGATCCGTCGGTCTATGTAACATTTCCCCTTGTCTAGTGCAAGTCCTATATTATATCCAAATTCAAGAAATATTTTTATAAAGTGTAATGCATATGTATTTATTCCTATCAGTAATCTAGGTGAAATATACACATCTATTGTAACACTTCAAAAAATAATTTCAAACATCTATTTGTTGGTGCAAGTGTCCGTTATCATGATGAATGGCTGCATCTAATTACAAATGACCATCACATACTATTTCAACAAGTATATGCACTTAACAAAGTAAACATAAAAAAAAGATTTTGTTTTCTATGCCATGAGGGTAAATAAAAATGTGTACTTTACATTTTAGTGAGAACATTTGCTGGGAATCAAACAATTGATTGCCAAGGAAAATTTATGTCAGGACGAACTTGGTGAAATCAAAATTCTGGTTTACTACACAAAAGGAATATGTCGTTCAATTGCAAAAAAAATTGTATTAATGGCAGTCCATTAATTGTCAGTGCACTGTTGTGCTGTAGCACTAAGCTTGCCTTCCTAAATACCTTCCAAGGGGACCTCCTACAGAAGAGGCATCTAGTGGGCACAGAGCAGGCACCTCAATGATCTTTCTTGGGTGGGGGTTGGGTTTGGGAGGGGTGCTTTTAGCTTTGGAAGGTGTCATCTTGGATATGGGACAGGTGGTTGGGTTTTGGAAAGGGTAGCTTGGTGTTTGGAGGGATCAAGGCAATGGCAAATAATACATCTTCCTAGGAGAAATGGGTAGGATGTTCGGGAATGAGTTGGGTTTGGGCGATCGAGGGAGTGGCAGTGGGGGATGTGCATGTGTCTGTTGAGGTTACAGGTGCAAGTGGGTCTGATGTATGTTGTGTGCGTTTAGGTGTGTGTTTATTCCTACTCGCATGTCATTCAGGTGAGTGTGGGTGTGATGAAGCGAGTTTCAGAAATTAAATGCATTTTTACTCGCGAAGTTAAACTTCCATAATAAAATAATCATATTAATGAGTTTTTGCACATTTTTGTATTAATCAATTTACTTTAAAAATGCATTCACGAACATAAGGGTTTAACATATGTGCTCTTTGTTGCAAACAAGAGTATGTCGAAAAATAATAAACTAACTTTATCTATTTGTCTTGTCAACATTAATTGCGGCTGTCTAAATAATGGCATGTGCATATTGTCAATGTGCTTTCGTTTATGTTGTGTCTTTTATGTGGCAAAGGCTCGTGGAGAATCCTGAGGCCCATGTGAAGAAGGTTTTAATATTGCTGCTTAATTGTGCGTAAAGCTAGATAACATAAACTAATGGGTTAACATCAGTAAAGGGGGTGGGTAACAGAATGACTTTCATTACTCAAATTAATTATTGTTTTGTGTTTCTTTGCATAATAGTTATCGAGCAAGAGGCCTGAGGCCTAGCCTTTAAAATGGGTGTTTGGAATCGGTGTTTGGAATCCTGTCGTGATGAGCCGAGCACAGCTAAAGAATGGCATTTGAAAAACAAATAATTGGAACTGTGCAAGATGGGCTCCGAGTTGTTTACCTCCAAGGACAGGAAGCGGCAGAACCGCCAAGCCGAGGAAGCAGCGAACTGTTATTTAATAAGTTGTTGCAATATCCTCGGATGCTAATGTCGCTTGTGGTCAAAGACAAAGGCGTTATAGAAAGGCACGATTTTGGATGGAAAAAGCAATGAGATCACATAGACTGATGGCTGTCAGCCAATCAAATCGCTGAATGTCTTTTAAAAAGTATTCTTTTAGTTAGTTTTAGATAGAGAAAAGGTATAAAATTGGCCCCTTGGGAGGAGGGCTGGCTGGCTCGTTCCTAAATCCTGAAGGGCGTGAGATGCTGTCGGACTTTTGATTCACGTAAGGAAAGCAAAACTAATGACTTTTCCTTTAGGTTTTTTTTTAAGTTAGACAGGGAAATAGAATTTAGGGAATGAGACCTAATCTGCTTTAACACTTCTCATGCTGATTCTTTTGAAGTGACAGTCTAATGTACCTTTACTTAACCCCTTCGATGCTGTTGACGGAACGGTTCCGTCATGCACGTCGGGTGAGCTGTGCGGATGACGGAACCGTTCTGTCATGACTCCGCCTGCGCAAGGCGGAGTCAGCATTGGCGGGGAATTCATGTCGCAGAGATGCGGTTAATAAAATTAAATGATGTTTTGAAAATGCTAATAAAGTTTATCTTTACTAAAATGCTCTTTATTTGAAAACGAAGTTAATAAAATAGATATCTTGATGATAAACTGCATTTGTATATAAAGTGTAAATAGTTTATACCGGTTAATTAGGTCACATGATTAAGTTGGCCAATATATGTCTCAGTCATTTATGGGCCCTGTAAAGAGATATTAATTAATGGTGTGTATTATGGTATTGGGTAGTGTGGTTGAGACAGATTTTCTGTAGGCCCGCTGGATCAATTCTCTGGTAGCAGAGCCGGTTATTATGGTAACTGATATGTTACATGGTAATGACATAGGATACATGCCTAAAACATGTTAAGTTTGTTCAGCTGTTATATGTAGTCGAAAGGTTTTTGCCAGCAGTGTGAAAATTCCTGGTTGGTTGCCGGCAGAGTATGGTAACAGGTGAAGTTACACAGTTCATTTGTTCTGTTTCAAAATAGTGGTATTGACATATCGCTAGTGTTGTGGACGTACAGCACAAGTTTAGGGATTTAGGTGTGATAGGTTGAATGTTTAGTGAGGATTGCCTATGAAATTGTAGCTTTAAGTATAGGGACTAAGAGCCTGTTTTAAAACTTACTGTGAAAAGAGTGATAGGATTTATTCAAACTTGAGTGAAGGGTAAGGAAGCGTCGTCTATTTTTACTGGCGAATGAGGATTTTCTATTGGCAGGTTAAAGTCCTACTAAAGATTCTCGAACTGGAATGATTGATAAATACTGTCACCTTATTTAGCGAAACAGACAAATGGTTTGTTTTTCTGTAGTTACTAATTGAATTTCATTGAAAGGAATTGTTTTAAAATGGCGCTGTGAAAATATTTTGTAAAGGATGGGTGGGTTTACGGAGCGGAGACAGTGGAGCTGCAGCGGCAGCATACGTCACAGGGTTCGCGCTGTGATTGGTTAATATACGTCACAGCGAGCGCACTGGTTGGTTCACGTGACCAAATTGAGCTGATAGCTGATCGGTCCTTTCTGAAAATAGTACTTCCATTGGTTGAGCAAGGTAGTGACGTGGATTAACCTGATTGGCTTGTTGGTGAGTTTCGCGCACGGATTGGCTAGAGTAGCGGAACAACAAGAAATACTTACTAACTTTTCCAAATTAAGCGGAATAGTTTTAAAACATGAGCTATTGGTACGAAAAACAAGAAAAGAAGCCTACATGGTTTCAGAAATTAAAAAATATATTTAGCCCTGAGAAGAAAATTGAAACGCATGGTGGAAAATTACTTCATAAGTACAAAACACCCGCAGCATATATGAAAGGTGAATATGGTTATCATACTGTCCTTTGGTTTGAAAATTGGATACAATATACCAAAGATGATGGTGTATTAGCGTGGCCGGAAGATGGTTCATTTAATACTAAAGTTGAAATAATGGAACTTGAACGAGAAACCAGAGGTTTAACAAGAGGTCCTAAATTAGACATTAATAGCGATACTCATGAAGATAGAGTACGTCGTTGGAGAAAAGTTGACATTTGTGATGGTTTGTACCCAGTTAGAGTAATGGTTACTGATACAACAGGTCAAAAGATTACCCGAAAGAGAGGTTATCTTGATGAAGAATTAGATGCAGTTTTAGAAGAAATGTATTCTACAAATCGTAACCCGCCACCCTATCAACAAGGCTGTTCACAGTCTACCCCGAGAGTTTCTTCAGGAACCTATCCAAGCGCACCTCCTCGAGAAGTTGATGAAAATTCTCCTATATTTTTAAGATTACCTGAAAGAGTAGGGTCAAGAAGTAATTCTAATACTCCAAGAGAAAGCAGAAATTATCCTGAGATTCCACAACAAAGAAATGAATTCCAGAGGAATGTAAAAAGGACAGAGAAACTTGGGAATACACCAGATGTTTCAGAATATTTAAGAGAAAAAGAAGAATTAATGCAGCAATTAACTAAAGGGATGGAAGCAGTACCAGTACCAGTAACGATTGGTCCTGTTGTACTAGTTTTTGAGCAAAAAGAAAATAAAAACTCAGCTCTGACTGTACCATTAAATGCGGAAATTCAAAAAGTGGCTGAAAATTTTTTATTCATAATTGTCAGAAATACATCGATAAATATTAATGCCAGCTTAACTTTTAATCGAAGCTTGTCAAATGATCAGACACCATCTGTTGCAGGTTCTGATTCTGGATCTCCAGAAAGGAGCATGAATAAAACAGATTTAACACAGATTCCATTAACCCCACAAGTCCCTGAATTTAAACAACTTGATGTCGCAAAACTAAAAGCAGATTTGGAGGAATTAATTATTGGCACAATTGGAACTGACAGTTTAAAACAATATCAGGATGATGAATTGTTATTTATCTGTAAGAGCATACAATGGAAAACGAAAAACAAGGATGATCAATTTGAAGAAGTGGCTGCTGAATTAGATATAGATTTGAGTAGACAGAAACAATTGCAAAAATATTACAGAGTGGATTTTTCTGAAAAAGACATTGAAAATCTGAACACCACAAGTAGGATAACACATGTAAAAGAATTGATAGTGTTCCTAAAAAGATTAGGTGAACTAAGTAAATGGAGAGTAAAATGGACAAAGAAAAGAGAAGAAGAAAAAAGAGAAAGAGGGGAAATTGCAAATGAATTTCCTATGAGAGAAATAGCTGGCGGAGGTTATGTTCATGTCCCATGGACAGGACAAGGCAGGACATTTTACTCTTTACAAATGATTTTCCTCGGCTGAGAGAAAAGCCAGTAGAATGGTATCATCAGGTAGACAGGTTCATTAAGGTTTCAAAAGTTCTGTGGATTGATCTTGATGGATTTTTTGACATTGTTGTCGCATCGGATCTTTGGACAGAATGTAAAATTTCTGTAGGTTGACCCAAAGAAGAACCAGCTCGAGATAAAATAACAGGCGCTCCTTCAGCAGATGTCATGGATTTTTATGACAAAGTAATTGTGTGGCTGAAAAACAAAATTGCTCCAAAAGAAGTAGATTGGGTTAAAATTGACAGAACAAATCAAGAACCAAAAGAGTCAGTGCATTCATTTTATGAAAGATTACTGCTGGTATTTAAACAATACAGTGGTTATGAAAAATTAAGTGAAAAGGACATGAGCCATTTCATATACAAGTTTGTTTATGGCTTGAGACCTGAGATTGGTGAGATGATTAGAAATGGAATTGTCGGATGGCAATCACTTACAGTTGACGACATTCTGAGAAAATCAAAATACTGCAGTGATGAGATAAATGCAAAGCAAAAGAAGCTTAAAGAAAAAGCAATGTGGGCACAGGTGAAGGTAGTTGAACAGCAAATAGCGACTTTAGAAAATAGAAATGTTCAGCAGAATCAAGGCAAATTTAAAGGCTCTTTTCTTGTGGACACTGGTGCTACCCGTTCTACTGTTAGATCAGTGGAAATTGAAAACCTTCCTCTCTCTGGTGAGTCCATCCAAGTAGTTGGTGTAGCAAATCAACAGATTAAAACAGATTTGACAGAACCAGTTAAAATTGAGATTGGAAAGTACAAAGATAAACACAGATTTGTAGTCTTTAACAGCAGTCCAGTAAACCTGTTAGGTAGGGACATTTTGTGCAAGATGAATTGCAAAATATATTGCTCACCGGATGGTATTGAGCTTCAAACTTCAGAAGAAGATGGTCTGTACAACTTAACAATGTTGATAGTTGAAAAAGAAAATAAACTGTTTCCTGCCTTTGATAAAAATAGTTTACCTGAAGAACTGAAAGAGGCAGTTATTTCAAATATGTGGGATTTGACTGGAGACAAAATGGGTTTGATGAAACATGTGGACCCAGTGCAAATTACTGTAAAACAAGGAATAGATTTCCCAAATTTTCCTCAGTATAAAATGAAAGCTGAAACTATTGAAGGTGTTATTCCTGTTATTGAGAAATTTATAAAACAAGGTGTTTTAAAAGAAATTGAGAGCAGCCCATGCAATTCACCGATTATGGGAATCAAAAAGCCAAACGGAACTTGCAGAATAATTCAGGACCTGAGAAAGATTAATCAAATAGTTGTTCCATGTTGCCCAGTTGTACCAAACCCAGCGGTATTTATATATCAGATTCCACACATTGCAGAATGGTACATGGTCATAGACATGTGTAATGCCTTCTTTACAGTTCCATTGCATCCAGAGAGCCAACAAATTTTTGCGTTCAGATTCCAAGATCGTATCTTAGCATGGTGTCGTATTCCTCAAGGGAATACTGAGAGTCCATCTATCTTTAATCAGTTGTTAAAGAAATCTTTGGAGGATCTAGATTTGCCTGGAAAATCAACATTGGTCCAGTACATTGATGACCTTCTAGTGGCTGCAAAAACACGAGAAAATTGTGTAACAGACACCATTACGCTTTTGAATCGCTTGGCAGATGAGGGACATAAAGTGTCACCTGCAAAATTACAGTTTTGCAAACAAGAAGTAAAATATCTTGGTCACAGAATTGCAAAGGGAATAAGACAAGTGACAGTTGAGAGTATAAAAATGATTCGAGCAATACAACCTCCAACAACACAGAGACAGGTCCGAATGTTTCTAGGAATGGTAGGTTATTGTCGTCAATGGATTAGTGGATTTTCAGTAATTGCGAAACCACTGCAGAGACTGACAAAAGCAGACGCAAAAGACCCGATTACACTAACAAAAACTGAGTTAGAAGCTTTTGAGCAGCTAAAGAAAAGTCTGTGTGAAGCTCCAGCATTGGGGATGCCAGACTATGATAAGGAATTTGAGCTGTGCTGCAGTGAAAGGGAAGGTTGTGCATTATCAGTTCTGATTCAGAGACATGGAAAACTGAGAAAGCCAATAGCTTACTTCTCAGCTGTTCTTGATCCTGTTGCAAAAGCATTGCCAGGTTGCTTAAAAGCAGTGGCTGCAACAAGTGTAAGTCTTGAGCTGAGTGAAGGAATCATAATGGGGTTTCCTGTAAAAGTATATGTACCTCATTCAGTTGAAACTCTTCTTCCCAGAAGCAAGACGCAACATTTATCGAGTAACAGATTGACCAAGTATGAAAAAGTTATTCTAGGATCAAATAATGTTTCGATTGCAAGATGTGTGAATCTAAATCCTTCCACATTGTTGCCTGATGGTGCTATTACTGAAATAAAAAATGAAACTGAAGTTGATCATGAGTGCTTGGATGTTTTAGATTACTGCACTAAACCTAGAAAAGACATAAAAGACGTACCTCTCCCAGAATCAGATGTTGTTTATTTTGTTGATGGCTCCTGTCTAAGAACAGATGAGGGCATTCTGAGAGCAGCATATTCGGTCTGCACAGTTGCAGGAGTAGTTGAGGGTTCAACTCTTGAAGGAATTCGTTCAGCTCAAGTAGCAGAATTAATTACTTTAATTCGTGCATGTGAAAGAGCAAAAGGGAAAAAGGTTACCATAGTGACTGATAGTCAGTATGCATATGGCGTAGTCCATGACTATGGCCAGCTTTGGTCTCAAAGAGGTTATTTGACTTTTGCAGGAACACCAATAAGGAATGCAAAATTGATCAAAAGATTGATTGATGGCATTCAGTTACCAGAGAAGACTATATTACTAAAGGTAATTCATTTGCTGATGAGATTGCACGTTACTGTGCGAAAAACAATTTTTCAATCAATCGTGAAAAAGAAAATGACCATGTTTTGAACTCTCTGATGCGAATATCTGTAGTTGAGACATGCCAAGGAGTAAAGGATCTACAAGATGAGGCAGATGATAAGGAAATAGACACATGGCTAAAAGCAGGTTGCAGACAGCGAGAAGAAGATGAGGTTTGGGTTTACAAAGATGACAGACCTGTAATGCCAAATTGCATGATTGCTGATATGGCACGGATGTACCATGATCCAGGACATTTAGGAAGAGATTCTATGATCAGGTTGTTTAGACAAACATGGTATAATCCAAAATTTAGGATTATTGCAGAGTCACTTTGCCAGAGATGTTTGATCTGCCAACAAATCAACCCAAACAGAAAAACAGTTGTGAGCATGGGAACCATAGGATGGGAGGGTGGTCCTTTTACCAGATTGCAAATGGATTTCATTGACATGCCACCTCATAATAGGCTGAGATACGTCCTAGTGATTGTCTGTCTGTTTTCAAGATGGGTGGAAGCGTTCCCAACACGTCACAATGACTCAGTTACTGTGGCAAAATTGCTTTTAAGGGAGATCATACCAAGGTATGGATTTCCAGTTACAGTTGAAAGTGATTGTGGCGCACATTTTGAAAACAGATTGCTACAAGTGATTTGTGAAGCCCTGAATATAAAACAAAAGCTACACTGTGCATACAGACCAGAAGTGTCAGGAGTTGTTGAACAAATTAATGGCACAATAAAAAATAGAATAGCCAAAATGTGCCTGGTAACAGGAATGAAATGGACAGATGCACTTCCACTTGTCTTAAGGTCTTTGAGAAGCACACCATACAAAAAGACAGGTTTAAGTCCTCATTATATAGTTATGGTGAGAGTAATGAGACAAGCATTTGTACCAGTTGGAAAAGTTATTTGCATTAATGAAAGTGCAATCATGGAGTATTGCAAAAACTTGTCTGATGTGGCAACTTCTGTATTTCATCAGGTGGGAACTGATGTGATTTCAAAAGAAAAGGAGCAAGCTCATGATCTGTTACCAGGAGACTGGATGAGAACGAAAGTACACCGGAGAAGAAACTGTTTAGTACCCAGGTGGCAAAAAGCAAGACAGGTGATTTTAGTCACAACAAATGCAGTTAAATGCAAAGGTTTGAAGAGGTGGGTGCATGCGAGTCACACTATTCGTGTACCACCTCCTGATAATCTTGATGAGGATAGTGACACAACAACAGATTCAGACTCTGAAAAAGAACCTGAAGAGAATCAAGATTCTGAGGATTCTGAAGATCGACAAGGAGGTCGATATCTGGAAGATTCAGATGCAGAACAGGCATAAAAAAAAGATCTAGGGATTGTGATTCTAGATTCAGAAAATGATGAAACTGTTCTAGAAAAAGAAGCAGAAAAAGAATCTGAGTCAGAAGAGAATCAAGATCAGGAGAGTATTGAAAAGCAGACTGAAAACTCTGAAAGCAGGAACAAGAATCTTGAAACTGGGAAGTTAGAAGTAATTCCGGAAGAAGAAGAAGAAGAAGAAGACGAAGACTAATTACCGAGTACCAGCTACAAGGATGATGTTCCTAACGGAGTGAAGCTGCTGAGTAAAGAAGATCCTAAATATAAGTTTTAATTCTCTGAGACTGATTCGGATGAGACTGATGAAGAATCTGAAATAAGAAATTCAGAAAAAGAGCTTGGAAAGCTGAATGTAACGAATCTGAGCCAAAGAAGAAATTCATAAGAAAAGGAGATAATTGGCCAAAATAAAATGTAAAATTCAAATTGGTGAACAAGTCAAAAGAGCAGGTTAATGAGATATCAAGTCATAAAGGTGACTCTGATAAGAAAAATCAAGCAGGAAAGAAAATGGAGGTGATTAGCAGTAGGGGAAAAAGACCATTAAAGCCAAATCAAAAGTACAAGTCCCCTGAATGGACTTACATAATTATACCACCAGTAGTGGAAATTAGTAGTAGTAGTCAGGAGGATTTGGAAGAAGCCAGTGACAATGATTAGGGTCATTTTCTTTTTGGTTGAGATTTATTTTGGGCATAAGGCTGAAGAAATTGTGTTAGGTGACACAAGGTCGAAGAAATTGTGTTAGCTGGAAAAACACATTGATGTAAGACGGAAGGTCGAAGAAAAGCTGTTAGATTACTAAAATAAAAACTAAAAAGGGGAGGTATATAAGTACTACTTTATTTTTAAATTTGATTTAAGTAAAAAACTTTTGTAAAAAAAAGAAAAAGATGCCTAACTCTGACAATTCAAGGTGTGCTATTTTTAGAAGATGCTGTAAAATGTCTTCTATTTGTGTGATTCTAATAATCTTGGTTTGGTTAATTTTGGCAGTCATCTTTCCATTTGGCATAGACAAAGAAAATTACAAATCTAACATGACAAGTAAAGCTGAAGCTAAACAAGCTGTTCATGAGGTAGTAGGCAATACTAATAGAATCATTAAGCACAAACCAGAGATCCACCAAGATAGATCTGTTGGTGATTTTTCTACTAATTCCTTTTCAAGATTATTGTCAGAATATGTAAAAGTTATGGATGTGAACAACTGCTATGTCTGTGTGAAGCTTCCTGCTTCTGTTTCAGAGATGTTCAAATATAACATGCTACCCCTTACCTATGGCATTACATGCAGTGTTATGGCTAGTTTGTTCTATCAAACATGTCGTCTGGAGTACTATTACTCAGATTATGACGACATTTCTGCTAACCTGAAAGTTGTAAATAGCTTGCACAAAGTTAGACCTGCCAAACAGATGAGGGAATTCTTTTTAGTAACTAATGAACTTACCTATGAATATGCTTCTAAAAATAATTTACATGCAAAATGAGAGATGAAGAAAAATCTTTTCTGAAATTGGTTGAGGAGAGAAGAGCGGTTTACAAGAGAAATGAGATGCTGAAACAGACTAAGTCCAGATATTGGCAACTTGAGGATGAGAAGCTCAATGGTGGAAATAGATATGCTGCTATTCACATAGATGATCCTGTTAGTGGAAAATTCTGTATTAGAAGACAACACATTATATGACAATTAATTTGTCGGTGCTAGTAAATGCGAGGATACTTATCGTATCATTAGGGGATGGGGATTTAAAGGTGGCAAAGACCCAATTTTCCCTGGAATTTATTTTGTTTGTGGGAATAAAGCTTACTTTAGCCTTCCAGACCATTGGTATGGGACGTGCTATCTTGCTTTGGTTTTTCCCCAAATTTTCCATGTGGACAGAAATGCAGAAGGTTCATTCGAAATTGGCAGAAACCTGAACAGGTATAAGAGAGAAAGTGTTTCAGAAATCATGGATGACATATTTGGTGCAATAATTCTTATGGTGGGAATAACCCTGAATGCAATTAAGATCAGAAAGGTTTCCACAATTGTGGATAGATTGTCCACAGATACTGCAAGTGGTTTTCAATTAGTTAACACGGAACTTGTTGCAACGAGAAGCATGATTATGCAGAACCGTCTTGCATTAGACATTCTGCTAGCAAAAGAAGGAGGAGTTTGTGGGATTTTGCATGTCCAGCATTGCTGTACATATATCCCAGATAAGAGCCAGAATATAGAGATGCTTATCAAAAATATCACTGAATTCCATTCTGAAATAGAACCCTTGGTAGATGACAATTTTACAGAACGTTTGAGTAAAAGATTTGCAGCAATTGGAAAATGCTTTCGAGAGATTGGCAGTTCAATCATTGGCAAAATACTTTATCCTGTAATAATCATAGTTATAGTGACTCTTTTGTTAAAAATTAGTTGCATGATTCACAAGAGAAAGAAGCATGTGAGGGAAAAGAGAAGGATTTACAGACTCAAAAAGGAACAGGAGAAGGAGATAGAAATGGAAGAGTTTCGTAGAGCACAATATGAGAGTTGCAGACAAACTGCTGAGACAGGGGTTTAGAAATACTAACCCAAAGATTGTTCAAAACATGAGTCTTCAAAAGTAAAAATTTTGGTAAATTTTTGGTATTGTTTGGTGATTTTAAAATCACCAGATGAGGGAGTTGATGAAGCGAGTTTCAGAAATTAAATGCATTTTTACTCGCGAAGTTAAACTTCCATAATAACATAATCATATTAATGAGTTTTTGCACGTTTTTGTATTAATCTATTTAGTTTAAAAATGCATTCACAAACATAAGGGTTTAACATATGTGCTCTTTGTTGCAAAAGCGAGTATGTCGAAAAATAATAAACTAACTTTGTCTATTTGCCTTGTCAACATTAATTGCGGCTGTGTAAATAATGGCATGTGCATATTGTCAATGTGCTTTTGTTTATGTCGTGTCTTTTATGTGGCAAAGGCTCGTGGAGAATCCTGAGGCCCATGTGAAGAAGGTTTTTATATTGCTGCTTAATTGTGCTTAAAGCTAGCTAACATAAACTGATGGGTTAACATTAGTAAAGGGGGTGGGTAACAGAATGACTTTCATTACTCAAATTAATTATTGTTTTGTGTTTCTTTGCATAATAGTTATCGAGCAAGAGGCCTGAGGCCTAGCCTTTAAAATGGGTGTTTGGAATCGGTGTTTTGAATCCTGGCATGATGAGCCGAGCACAGCTAAAGAACGGATTTTTAAAAACAAATAATTGGAACTGTGCAATGTGTGCTCCGAGTTTTTTAACTCCAAGGACAGGAAGCGGCAGAACCGCCAAGCTGAGGAAGCAGCGAACTGTTATTTAATAAGTTGTTGCAATATCCTCGGAAGCTAATGTCGCTTGTGGTCAAAGACAAAGGCGTTATAGAAAGGCACGATTTTGGATGGAAAAAGCAATGAGATCACATAGACTGATGGCTGTCAGCCAATCAAATCGCTGAATGTCTTTTAAAAAGTATTCTTTTAGTTAGTTTTAGATAGAGAAAAGGTATAAAATTGGTCCCTTGGGAGGAGGGCTGGCTGGCTCGTTCCTGAATCCTGAAGGGTGTGAGATGCTGTCGGACTTTTGATTCACGTAAGGAAACCAAAACTAATGACTTTTCCTTTAGGTTTTTATTAAGTTAGACAGGGAAATAGAATTTAGGGAATGAGACCTAATCTGCTTTAACACTTCTCATGCTGATTCTTTTGAAGTGACAGTCTAATATTTAAATGATGTTTTGAAAATGCTAATAAAGTTTATCTTTACTAAAATGCTCTTTATTTGAAAATGAAGTTAATAAAATAGATTTTGAAATGACAAGCTGGTCTTGTTTATTCTGAGTCTAGTTACCATCTGTTAATCCATTACCTAGGTGACTTAATTAAATGTTTCCGTTATTATTTTACAGATATCTTGATGACAAACTGCATTTGTATATAAAGTGTAAAAAGTTTATACCAGTTAATTAGGTCACATGATTCAGTTGGCCAATATATGTCTCAGTCATTTATGGGCCCTGTAAAGAGATATGTGTATTATGGTATTGGGTAGTGTGGTTTGAGACAGATTTTCTGTTGGCCTGTTGGATCAGGTTTTTGTGTTTTGTGGGTGTTGTTTCTAATGTATGTGTGTGGACGTGTGTGCTGTTGAGGTGCTGGGTGAGGTTGTGGTGCCTGTGGATGTGGTGGTGCATATGGGTGTAGTGTCTCTGGGTGTGCTGGTGGTGGTGCATGGGGGTGTGGTATATATAGGTGTAATGGTAGGGGTGGTGTCTGTGCGAGTGGTAGGTGGGGCACCTGTGAGTGGGCCAGTGGTGGTGCATGTGGGTGTAGTGGTGAATAAGGATATGGTGGTCAGGGTGGTGGGAGTTGGAGTGATGGTCGGTGTGATGGGTGTGGGTGTGCTGGTAGTAGCTGTGGTAGTGGTAGGTGTGGGGTCTGTATGTTGTTTGGGTGTGCATCTGTTTTGTTATGTGTTTGTGTTTATGTGTGGGTGTGCTGCATGTGTGTGTTGAACTGGGTGCATGCAAAGTAGTGAGTGTGCTTGTGAGGGAGCTGCGAATAGGGAATTGGTGATGCGTAAGGGGCTGAGTTGGGGCACAAGGTTGAGCTAGTTGGGAGGCTGCAGTGAATGAGAAGGCTAGGCCTGTAAATGTTCTCTGCAAGCCAGACATATCACTATGAATGCATTCAAGAAAAGCTACCATTTGTTGCATGTGCCAACTAAGCCCCTAGGTGGCATTCAGGAGTGCAGTCTGGCCTACAGAGATGTTCTGCAGGAGGTCATTAGCCTCGTCACTCAGCGCAGCCAGGGTGACAGAGGCAGGGGTGAGGTGCCTGTAGTGAAGGGGACACTGTCCCTTTTAGGGGTCAGATATGGCTAACTGGGGTAGGAGCAAGAGGGAGGGTAGAGATGGTTCTCTGGGTGGCTAACAAGGATGCAGTTGGTAGAGTTCCTGACAAGTCCACCACCACGAGGGCGTGCTTGCTTGTGGAGGTCTTCAAAGATGATGTTGTTGAGTTGGTGGCCTCTGTTGACCTCCCCTCACCCTCAGTGCCACTCGGTCCCCCACTGTTGGTGGTCTCCGCACCCGAACCACAGTGGCCAGCTGCTTTCCACCTACTTGGCCAATGTCTCCTCTGCCTGCTCCTGATGATGCTGAAATGACATATACAATAGGTTTATTGAATCTTTTAAACAGAACTGAGGATGTATGTTGATACTTCAAATTACATTACTTAGCACGATTTTAGTGCAATGTTTTTACTTAGCATAAACCATTACTTTGCAAGTTTTAACTATGCATGCATTTATAATGCAAATGGTTAGAAATGTACTTTAAATGCTTTTATTCCACATTCTATTACTACGAATAGCACTACTACGTTTTTTTCCTGTAACGGTTTATGCAAATATATAAAAAATTGCACTAAAATCATGCGAAGGGCTTTAGGGTGGGGGAGTTTTTCTTAAAATCGGCTAGTAACTAAATAATCGTGAGTTATAAAAAATATCCTTTTTTTAAAACTCACATATTTCATACATTTTCCACAATTAATATGTCCTTCACCCTTTTACAAAATGAATTGTCTGAAAATAAATCTTTTTTTAATAATGTAATAATTTAATCTGTGTACATGAATCGAACATACAATGTATATATCATTATGTATTCCATTGATAATGTCTCTATGTTTTTGAATAGAATATCTTTTTAATTAAGGAGGTAAAATAATAATTAATTTCACCTCCTCCTGCTATTTCTACACCTTCTCATTAACCCATAAAATCTCAACACTACCCAAACCCTCACACACTGCACTACCCTACACTACTCAAACATCACTACACTACCCTAAACACTAATACACTACCCCCTACACAATATTTCCCCTTCCCCCTGCCTGGACCCTACATTCTAACACTATACTTCACAACCCCAGACACTACCCTAAACCCTAAAACACTACTCCCTGCACATCCCTCCCCGACCCACAGTCCTGTTCATACTCCCAAACACTACCCTTCTCGACCCCGTCACTACTCTAAACCCAAATTACACTACACAAACACAACCCTTGAACCTTAAAAGCAACACCCTGCATGACACTAAAAAATACACTGCCCCACTTACCTCTCTCCCCTCGTGGTCCCTCTCTTCACCTTCACTCTTGGATCCACTCTTCTCCTTCTTCAAGCGTCTTTAGGGCAGCACATCATTGTTCGGAAATGGAAGCTCCTCCTTTTCCAAACAACAATGTGGATAGTCTGTAAAGTATTTAACTTTGCGAAGTAACAGTAATTGCGTAGTAACAGAATGCTAAGTAAAAGCATGCGTACTAAAAGTTCCTGCAAACTAAAAAATGCCAACTAATAGTAATACATAGAAATACCTGTGAAGTAATGGAAGATTACCCTCTGAATGGTTAGGCGTCACTGTTTAGAAAAGGGAAATTATGTAACCAACAAGGATATAAAAAATATCTTTACACAGTGTTTACAAGTCCTTAAAATATGCATTATTTTCATTCACAAAAAGTAAAATATGAATCAATGTGTGTCAACAAATACTGCAAGTTGTACCAATATTTGCATAAACTTAAAGACTGTTTCCTTTCTTTGCACATTTCACAATGGTAACACTTACTTCAAGTAAATAAAGTATATTTTAAGTGTAAAAAATATTATATGGATTCTGTACTGAAATAGCTTCTCGAATCGAATCAAAATCTTTATTCGAATTTTTGCAAATCCATAAAAGCAATACAAAATACAATCCCAATGAATAAAATGACCATGATTCCAAATACATTCAAAAACAGCACATTATAAAATACAAATTAATTAGCAGCAACAGTACAAACATTTTCTAAGGGTGCTCCATTGTTTTCCGTACATGAGTAATGACTCTTGAAAAAGTGCTAGTGCGGAATATCAGTTCATCATTATTCAGAGTTAACAACATCAAATAGGATTCCTCCAAAGAAAGTGGTCTGTGCTTCTTGAAATATGGGACTAGGAAACATTTGAAATATTTTTGATAAAATTTACAAAAAAAGAGAAAATGTAAATTATTTTGTACGCTCGTATCATCACATGGGCACAATTTATTTCCAGATCTTAATAAAGAATAACCTAGTGGGAAACATAATAAAAATCTAACAGTGCCTTCCCTTAAACGAAAAAGTAGAGATCTTTCCCAGTTTGTCATTGGCAGCGTAAGGTACAATGGAATTGGTTGTATACACAGATCTTTATTCACATAAACCTGGAAAGTTGGTTTAGTTAACTCCCTCGCCAGTCTATCTTTACTATAAAGTGCATACAGTGCAGATTTTATCTTAGTTTTGTCTTTGGACTCAATCTTACTAGGATCAAGGAAAAGGTGTCCTTTACCTACACTACTCATTTTTTTAAAAACTCCACAGAGCCAGGGGATAATCATCCCTTTTTCACAGTTGAGACAGTCTCTTATAATATCTTGGGTTAGGCTGGCCAGATCATTCCTCCAGATAGCAAGCCAGAACATGGCCAGTCTAGATGCAATAAAATCTGATATTAACAGCCTCATTCATGTACAATCCGTTTTGCGTGTCCCTAATAGCGAATGATAGCGACTCGCTATTGAGGACACGCAAAACGGCATTCATGTAGGAATTGCTAATAAAATAGCGATTCCTACATGTTCTTTATTTGCGAGTAGCAATTTGCTACTCGCAAATACTCCCCATTCATTCCTATGGGCCAAGAGGCCCATAGGAATGAATGGGGAGTATCCCTTATTTGCGAGTAGCAATTTGCTACTCGCAAATGAGATAGCGACTGAAAGGGTGCCAGGGGTGTCCAAAGGACGCCCTGTAGCACCCCTAAAATGCACATTTGGACAGGTGTTGCGCACACACATGTCCAAAGGACATGTGTGTGTGCAACATGCAACTTAGAAAAATGCTTTTAAAAGCATTTTTCTGAGTTTCTGCTATTTACCGACATGTCTGACCTCTCGGTAAATAGCGGCCCCAAAAGTGCTAAATCGCAATTTCAGGATGTGTCATGAATAGCATTTGAGGAATCTCTAATAGAGATTCCTTAAATGCTATTCCTCGCATATTTGCGACTTCTTAAATAGCGATTTTTGCATTTGGTATCATGAATACCAAATGCAAAACTCGCACTCGCAAAGGGCCAGATTCTCAGAATCTGGCCCTTTTGCGAGCGCTATTGCCTACATGAATCAGGCTGATAGTGCAGGTTCAATTCACAGTGACAAATGTATTCTGAAGAGGAGATAGGTGCTCTGAGAATTTTTCTACAAAAGCGGTTTTCCTCGGTCTGGATACTAGATGTTTTGCCCAGACCCCAGATCTCTGCCCCGTAAGTTGCTACTGGCACGCATTGTAATTTAAAAAAATTTAAAATTGCTCTAGTAGCACCTACTTTCTTAGGCCGTGGAAAGGCTAAGAATAGAGTTAATGGATTTTGAGAACTTGCTCGTGGCGTGGACCAAATGTCCACTCCACGAGCCGTTCGCAGCAAAAACCATTCCTAGGTAGGGAAAAGTATTAGTGGAGTAGAGTTTATCAGATCCCACTGAAATAACACTTATTTGTCTCTTCCCCGGGCCACAAGACATAATAAAAGATTTTTTAAAATTTACTTTAAGATCTAGTTTATCCATGTATTGTGCAAAGTCTTTTACCAAACTGCGCAAAGCGTTTGGTGTGAGGCCCATGAGCACCGCATCATCTGCATGAAGCAGAGTTGGTAGCAATCCCCCCCTTATTTTTGGGACATGCGTAGTTGCTAATTTTAGGGATTTGTTTAGTCCATTGACATAGATAATGAACAACAGGGGTGCTAAAACGCACCCCTGCCTTACTCCTCTTTCTACCTTTATGTGCCCTGACACTTCCCCCGCCATCCCGATCCTTACTTGTGCCTTTGTGTCAGTGTGCAAGTAGGCCAGGAAATGTACAAGGGGCTCTTCTAAACCATAGTCTAGAAGAATGGACCACAATTTAGACCTATTTACTAGGTTGAATGCGGACGATAAGTCCATAAACGCTAAGTAGATTGGTACCGACCGAGCAATGGTATATTTACCAATTACTAAATTTATATTTAGACACTGCTCTGTCGTTCCAACCCTGCTTCTGAACCCCATTTGACAGGAATCTAAGATCCCTGTTTCATCCACCAAATCATTTATTTTGTTATATAGTACTCGCCCCAGAATTTTAAGGGTGTTGTCTAGAAGCGAAATGGGTCTATAATTTATAGGGTCTGTTCTTTCTCCTTTTTTAGGGCTCAGCGACGTCACCACTTCGTTAGAAGTGGGGCGGAGCTGCGAGCTGTATTGTTAAGGGGTTTCTGGATCGTGCAGGAAAAAATTCCTCAGTGCGTGAGATTTTTCAGTGCTTTATTTTACCATCTGCATGGTGATTGGTCCTCGCGGTGCCTTCTTTCTAGTAGCCTTATCTCAATAGGCCATGTCTAATTTTCGTTTGGCAGTTCCTGCATTTTCTTTGCGGTTTCGCGCACGGCAGTCCATTAATTTTAATTAGGAGCTGTCAGGGTGCAGCGATAATGTAATGCAGATGTTGTGGGCGCGTTCACCAGTCTGCAGTGAATGGCGCGTGTTCGTGCTTTTCCTGTGTTCTCTTTCCGTGTAGAACAAACTGATAGCGTGGCCCTTAGCATGAGTAACGTCCCCTGGTCACAGCATGAAACCCATTCAGGGCTATGCAGGTTAAGTCATTAATTGAAACAAATGTTCGTATTCTTTGAAGAAATCTAAGTATTTATTTTTTCTTTCATGAAAGTTATATCATCACATTCATCAATCCAGCCTTGTGAATTCCTAAATTATAATGTCCATATCCAATGCATTTCGGCTAGGAACTAGCCTTCATCAGGGACTGGGATCTATAAACAAACGGATATGGGGACATATCAGGGACCTAGGTCATAATACAACAGTACTTCCTAACTTAACATCGTGCAAGCCAGGTGTAGCCAAAGTCAGAGTCAAACAGGTAGCGTTATGTAGAAAGAGAAATGAAAAAAGCTTCCATTATAATTTAGGAATTCACAAGGCTGGATTGATGAATGTGATGATATAACTTTCATGAAAGAAAAAATAAATACTTAGATTTCTTCAAAGAATACGAACATTTGTTTCAATTAATGACTTAACCTGCATAGCCCTGAATGGGTTTCATGCTGTGACCAGGGGACGTTGCTCATGCTAAGGGCCACGCTATCAGTTTGTTTAAGGAGTATCCTGAAGGAGGATACACCCTGGGGCACGCTACAACATTTGAAATCACAATAAGATATGGTGTGCGAGCGAGAATAAATTTTTCTTGAATAAATTTTTCTTGTCTAATTTCTCTTTCCGTGTAGGGCAGACCTGAAAGGCATGGTGTTATGAGCAGAAGGCCATATATCTTCAATTATCTCGCCATCACGGCGGAGATAATTGAAAACATATGCCTGCAGTGGCGCGCGCGCGAGACCGAGAGCTGAGCACGATGACTCCATGCCACAGTGTAAACAATGTTCATGATGAAATACTGAGAAGAAATGTTAAAGCAGTACTGGTTTTTCATTTCGCGGCCGCAAATTGAGTGAGCATTTTCCGATTTCGCATTTCATTGGAATATGTGTAGTTCTTGATCTTCGAGTGTGTTGGGAAAATAAGCCCCGCCTGTGTTTCCAAACAGACCCAGCAGATCCCAGAGCTAAGTGATCTCACCACATTTTTTTGTGCCATCCCAGATCCTCTCGAGCTGCGAACAACTCAAAAGGCAGCGCTTAGGCTTCTGTTCAGTGCTGCAAAGCTGGAGAGTAAACGTAGCTGACGCTTGACTGGAATGGAGATGCCAGCACCGCAGGCGGGCTGGGTCTCACAGGCTGGTCGAGGCATGCTGGCAGCCAGAGAGGGTAGTGCTGCTGCTGTCCGGGGTGCAGCAGGTGCAGTTGCACCAAGGCACATGTGAGCAATGGGGCCCTCTGCTTCCCAGTGGTGGCTTTGTTTTACGACCAAGCTGGGGTCCGTTTCCTATGCTTGCTTCGGTGTTCATGGGGCCCTAAGTATGCTATTGGGTTCCGTGCCGCCTGGCTTGGGGTCTCTCGCAGCCTAGAGTTGTTGTAGCCTAAGGCACTGAAACAGTGGTGCTGCTGTGCCTCTCATCTAGAGTTTTAACAAGTTCTAAGAGAAGATGTTTAATAGTATTAAAACCTCTATATATTATCGGGAAAGATGAAAGGAGGTATTTTTTATGTTAAAATAGAACGCAAGACTAGCTGCATGCTATTTAAATATAATCCGACTTCAAGAACCCTTGAACGCACTGATTTATCTTCATTTCATAGAAAAAATTGACATTCCCATTGAGTTATGTGATTTGATTTGCGCCTCTCCTATTGCCATGGCGACGGGGCGTTTGTATACTCCTGCAGGGAGAAGCGGAAGCTATGCCATGCGGCATGCATTGCACACATCTGTTTGGTGGAAAAGCACAATGAGAGTGGAGTAGGAAAAGAAATTGCTTCAGATTTGTGTTGATTTATTTTACCATCCCAAGTTAGCCTTTTCCAATGAAATATCTCACAACAGGTCATTTTATAATGTCTAGATTACAAATATGTTTCTATTTTCGCATACATTCTTGTGTTTTGGGAAGTACTAATGGAGAAATGTCAACAATTACGGAATTTAGACAATTTTTACCGTGTCATTGCATTCTGTGCTTTACATGCTCCCATTTTCATTGTGTAGACTTTACTTTGAGTGCAGTGACAGTGCAGAGACAGTGAGTGCAGAGTGAGTGCAGAGTGACAGTGAGTGCAGAGTGAGTGCAGAGTGACAGTGAGTGCAGAGTGACAGTGAGTGCAGAGTGAGTAAAGAGACAGTGAGTGCAGAGTGAGTGCAGAGTGACAGTGAGTGCAGAGAGTGCAGAGTGACAGTGAGTGCAGAGTGAGTGCAGAGTGACAGTGAGTGCAGAGTGACAGTGAGTGCAGAGTGAGTGCAGAGTGACAGTGAGTGCAGAGTGGCAGTGAGTGCAGAATAAGTGCAGAGTGACAGTGAGTGCAGAGTGAGTGCAGAGTGACAGTGAGTGCAGAATGACAGTGAGTGCAGAGTGAGTGCAGAGTGACAGTGAGTGCAGAGTGAGTTCTGAGACAGTGAGTGCAGAGTGAGTGCAGAGTGACAGTGAGTGCAGAGTGAGTGCAGAGTGACAGTGAGTGCAGAGTGACAGTGAGTGCAGCGTGAGTGCAGAGTGACAGTGAGTGCAGAGTGAGTACAGAGTGACAGTGAGTGCAGAGTGACAGTGAGTGCAGAGTGAGTGCAGAGACAGTGAGTGCAGAGTGAGTGCAGAGTGACAGTGAGTGCATAGTGAGTGCAGAGTGACAGTGAGTGCAGAGTGACAGTGAGTGCAGAGTGAGTGCAGAGTGACAGTGAGTGCAGAGTGAGTTCTGAGACAGTGAGTGAAGAGTGAGTGCAGAGTGACAGTGAGTGCAGAGTGAGTGCAGAGTGACAGTGAGTGCAGAGTGACAGTGAGTGCAGAGTGAGTGCAGAGTGACAGTGAGTGCAGAGTGAGTGCAGAGTGACAGTGAGTGCAGAGTGAGTGCAGAGTGACAGTGAGTGCAGAGGGAGTGCAGAGTGACAGTGAGTGCAGAGTGAGTGCAGAGTGACAGTGAGTGCAGAGTGAGTGCAGAGTGACAGTGAGTGCAGAGGGAGTGCAGAGTGACAGTGAGTGAAGAGTGAGTGCAGAGTGACAGTGAGTGCAGAGTGAGTGCAGAGTGACAGTGAGTGAAGAGTTAGTGCAGAGTGACAGTGAGTGCAGAGTGAGTGCAGAGTGAGTGCAGAGTGACAGTGAGTGCAGAGTGAGTGCAGAGTGACAGTGAGTGAAGAGTGAGTGCAGAGTGACAGTGAGTGAAGAGTGAGTGCAGAGACAGTGAGTGCAGAGTGAGTGCAGAGTGACAGTGAGTGCAGAGTGAGTGTGACTATACAGTAACAGTGACTGCAGAGTGACAGTGACTGCAGTGTATGAGTGTGCAGGGTGAACAGTGTGTAAGTGTGCAGGGTGCACATTGTGTGAGTGTGCAAGATGAGTGTGCAGGATGAACAGTGTGTGACTATGCAGGGTGAACAGTGTGAGTGTGCAGTGTGAGCAGTGTGTGAATGTGTAGGGGCAGTGTGTGAGTGTGCAGGAAACAAACACTCAAACTAAGTTCACCACACACATACATAACACCACACACATAAGACCACACACACACACCATACACACACATACACCACACACACATACCACACACACACACACCATATACACACCACACACACATACACCACAAACACATACCACACACACACACCACACACACACCACTCTCTCACCACAACACACTCATCACCACTCACCACAACACACTCACTACCACACACTCACCCCCACAGACTCACCCCCACAGACTCACCACCACACACTCACCACTACAAACACAACCACACACACAACCACACACACAACAACACAACACCAGCCGTCAGTGCACGCTTTCACCAGGGCCAAACACCACCAGCCATCAATGCACTCTTTCACCAAGCACAAACACCATCAGGCGTACAACACCAGCCAGCCGTCAGTGCATGCTTTTACAAGGCGCACTCACCAGCAACTGTCAGTGCACTCTTTCACCAAACACACACACCATCAGCCATCTGTGCACGCTTTTACCAAGCACACACCCACCAGCCGTCAGTGCACCCTTCTACCAGGCACACACACCTCCTGCCGCCAGTGCACTCTTCCACCAAGCACACACACCACCAGCCATCAGTGCATGCATCAATTGTTAACGCATCCACAATTTACTATTGTAGCAATTGCAGTATGGTACACTTTACTTTTAAACATATTCATCTAAAGCACAGCATGCCACCATTGCTAAAATTACAATCCAACCCACATTATTCCACTACACACCACATGCACAATGCCATTAGCTCAAACTCAAATAAATCCGAGCCCAATTGCATTTCTAATGCTTGTTATATATAGGCACTATTATACTTGTGGACCATGTATCAGGTATTGGCACTAATGGCAGACTATTAAAGACATTTTTTAAGATGGGTGTCAGAGTTCAGGTTTCCATTTGATAATGTCTATTGGAAGGCCACCTGGCCTAGGGGCTTTATTACCAAGGCTTTGTTTAATAGCCGCGATCACCTCTCCTAGGCTGATCTCGAAGGAGCATAATTCGCCTGGTACATAGTTATTACTAATATTTGGAGGTGTTGCGTACACTTTAGAAAAATGGTCTTCCCACTGACTGCTGGAGATGGTACAACTATTACTGACATTTGGGTTCCCATGTTACTCATATTTTTTACTGCAGCACAAAAGATCGTTCCTTTTTTCCCTGATGCTGAGTCTGATAGGTCCTCCCAGCGTTCTGACAAGATGGTTGCCTTGCGTTCCTCTATTGCAGATTTTTACCTCTTTCTTGCCTCCCTAACCTCAATTTGGCATCTGGGCTTAGCGTTCAGAGCCTTACGCAAAGCCCTATTTGCAACTGAACAGTTGTTGTCAAACCACTTAGGGTCCGTATTTATTTTTCGGTTGGGAACTGTTAAGAGTGTCTTTATAACTGTACACAGGGTAGTAAAATCTGAGAATATCCTTAGATGGTTCCCATCTGATGGTGTACATGAATCTATTAGATTTTGGTGCTTGGTTGTAACCTGGTTGATTATGCTGCCACTATCCACCCCCCTCCATTTCAATCTTAAGTTGTTTGTAACGGGGGTTATGTCTCTGGCCCCCACAGTGCTTATAAACACTGGCGAGAACCCTAGTCTAATATTTGCCACCAAGGCATTATGATCCCCAAAAGCAGTCTCAATTACCTTGGCCACTGTGAGGCTGTCAATAAGCTCAGGTGACATAAAAATATAATTAACAGTTGTGGAGTAATCTCTGCCTCTAAATGTTGGAACATAATTACTTGTAGGGGTAGGGCTTACATCCATAATATTAGTTAGTATGTGTTCACGAATGAGCAAATCCAGTTCTAGGCCCCTTTTTGCAGCTCGGTCACTTTGGGTATTTGTCCCAAATAGTTCCAAGTTTGAAATTTTAGCATTAAAGTCCCCAGCTAGGATAATCCTTTTGCCCATACTTTTATCTGGTGACTCAATAACGTCAGACATAAATTTAGAAAGTTCAATCCAATTTTTATTCGGGATTGAATAAAAATCATTATTATAAAAATTAATCACATAAAAGGGGATCTTTCTTTTATATTCAATGATCTGGATGTTTGGACTTTTGGTAGGTATTACCCTAATACTACCACCTGCAGTTATCCTAATACCAATTAATAACCTGCCCATGGGTCTACCAAAATCAGGTTTAATTGCAATTATACTATTGCAGTGAAAACCCTCTATATGCAGGTTGGTGGTGGCCCATGTCTCCTGGAACATTATTATATCTTTATCGGATAGAATCTTTAACCAATCTGGGTTGGATAGTCTCGGTTCCAGCCCTGCGACGTTCCAACTAAGGATCGCAAGGTCAGATTTAGTTGATGTATTAAGGCAGGCTTTTCCAGTATCCTCATCAATTGTGGTCCCCTCATTTAGAGATCTTTTTTCAAGTAGCGAACTATCCTCACCCTCACCAGTGCTTATAATCGCTGCAATCATCTCCTTTCTATTGTTTGTCCGTGCGGCTGAAGGGAATCCCTCTGTGGGAGATACTATTACGTTTACTTCCCTTTCATTCGGATTGAGCACCGAGTGGCTATTAGACATCTGATTATCTCTACTATCAGTCTTTCTAGACCATTCCTGGTCTTTATGGGGATTGAGGGTTGCAGTCTGTCAGTCGACCATCTCTAAACAGCTGTATCTGTTTGCGGTCGAAACCCCAATAAAATTATCCACAAATGCTCCATCTCTTCCCATGTTCCCTCCCCAATTTCCCCAATCTTCTCCCCAGTCTCGGTAGCCCATTCTACTCCAGTTCCTGTCATGACCTGGCCAAGCACGACTCCTAGGGGGATAGAAGAAGGAGAGTCGTTTAGTTTCTATATGTTTGTAACAACCTTGTGTACTCCAGGAGCATATATAATCTACAGTACGAGGGTCCTCAAAATTGATTATGGCGCAGTCACCCTGGGTAGTTTTCCGCTCTTTTCCTATCCAGGGGACTCTGCGCACTGTTAGAATCCTACTTGAGCAGTGTTGGGGTAGGGGGCGGTTGGTGTTAAGCCAATATTGTACTTTGTTCTTTAAAGACCAACTGGATTCAACAATAAGGTCTGCCACCTCTGGGACTCCAGTCATAACCACTTCTAGCGGACTTGCTTCTGGAGGGAGATTAACTATACGTCTATACTCTTTTTCTCCCCTCTTCTGATCCCTAAGCTTCTCAATGTTACTCCCATAAGATTCTGGTGCGACAGGCCCCGCCAGGGCTATTCCATCTGCTGGAGTACTACGAGCCAGGCTGCATGCTTCGCTCTGCTGATCTTGCCTTGGTCCGTGTCCCACACATCCGGAGAGCGAGGGCCGATGGTCGTTCTTTTGTCTACCTGGCCGCAAAACTCTGGAACTCCCTACCCTTCTCGATGAGAGTAATGTCGAATTATCTGGTATTTCGCAAAACCTTAAAAACTTTTTCCCTGCAAGTAATGTATCGACTGCCAGTTACTACCTGGCTTTGGTTCTTGGGTTTCTGATAGCGCTGGGACGCCTCGTCGCTGTGGCAGCTATGCGCTCTATAAATCCTAAAATAAATAAAATAATAAATAAATGTATCACACACTATGTTGATACCTATGCTGTTGAAGAAATTAAGAAAAAGATTTTTGGGTGGATTGATAAATGATTTCTACAGTTGACACATTAAAGACTAGTGGCCTGTTTGGTAGAACTGTCCCCTAAAACATTAAACAAATACATGTATATTTGTTGTTTAGGCAGCCATGTGTTGGCTGGGACCAGTCCTTTGGTAGTGAACAGATATCAGGTGGTATCCTTTCCTGCAAATTCATATACAAAACACATCATCATACACCTTGTGCAAAACTTACTCCTTCGAGAACTCTTCTTCTGTTTTGGACATGTGTCAACCTTAACACCTTAGCAGCTATGGAACGTCCAGCTCCAGTGCTGAACGTTCCGTTGCGCAGGTGAGGTTCGAACGTCCAACGGCCGACGGCAGCACTCCCGAGGTAGTGGTGCCGTCGGCTGTTGGACTGGGCGCAGCACTTATGAGGTTAATGTTGATGGCAAAAATAGTTGCGGTAACAAAAATTAGTTGTTTAACATGTAGAACTCGCACTAGAACCTACCCCCTTGATTCTGCTGTTGGGTTCTCAACTGGCCATCAAGGTCTGAATAGGCCACTGCACGTATGCAGATCATTAGTGGGTTGAGGGTACGGCGCATGCACTTCCCACACTAGGAGAACTTTCCAAGCTGGACTTCTGATGACTTCTTGGTCTAGCTTCTTAGGTCCTTCTACCTCTTGCGACAGTGAATACTATGCCGCTTGTAGACTCCCAGGGTTTGCACCTTAGCACTGGACTTCCATATCACCTTTTTCTGATGGGCATGGACCTGTATGGATACAAGAAATAAAAGAAAAAAAGAATGATTTTGTGAATTGTTGGTTGTCTGTATTGATGGAACACAATTTGACTACATCATTCACAAGCTACTTCTCATTACTGAATATCACTGTGAAATAATAAAGGCTAAACAACTTGTGTATTAGAACCAGACACATGTTAGAAATGGGATTTCTGGTTGGCTAAGGCTTGGGCCAAAGCTAGGCAGAAACCACCACTCTAGTCAGGGTAAGGGAGTTACACGCTGAAGATCACCCCTGCTCACCCCCTTTGTAGCTTGGCCCGAGCAGTCAGGCTTATTCCAGAGGCAATGTGTAAAGCCTTTGCGCAACACACACACGCAGCAGCAACAAACTAGGCACACCACAAAGGAAACTTCACACAAGATTATATAAAAAATAGCCTTTGTATCGTCAGAACCTTCAAAATGCAGGTAAGTAAATGCAAATCACAACTAGTAACTACTGGTACCATAATGACCTAAGCATTACCACATTGGGCATAAAACACGTTAGGCCCAAACCTCATTAGCATAAACACATTCTGCAATAATCACTGTGCATATATATATATTATACATACACCATCACCATAAACACCTTATGCATAAATCATTGTAGGCATCACATTAGGCATCAATCACGTTGTGAAACCACACTAGGCATCCACATAAGTATAAACACATTAAGCACAATATCAGAGCTCTGCACCCTACCTCACAAAACTGACCCCCAGACCAACTGGCCTCCTTTAGGGCTCCATTGCCTTTGTCCAGCAAAGTTAGGGCTCTAAGGGGGCCCTCGCAAAGGCTCAGCAGTAAACATAAGGTGCGACAGGGCACTGGGGCCTGGGATGCATTCACCCCTCCTTGACCTCGACGGTACTGGCCCCCAAACGTGGCAGCTGCCCAGTGCTCTGGCAGATCACCTGTCAAAAGTGCGCAAATAAGATCAGGCACTCGCGGTGCTTATTGAGCCCCACTGGGACTCCAAAACAAATGTGGCCCCACGTTCCAGCTGCCCGCAACTGTGGTGCAGCTGATGTAATGAAACAGGCACTGGCACTATGAGGGCCCTGGGGAGCACTACACAAGGCTTCCAACTCAGCCCCCTTTTACCTGGCTCCTCCGGGGAGCGTTAACAATGCTCCAGGCACCGATAATGTGCCTCGGGAAAAACACGCCCTGATCGATGTGAGCCACACTCACCAGGCTCTCTGGTGGCACACTCGGCACAGCGAGGCTCCCAATGCAGCCTCCACTCACCGGGCTCGATGGTAGGCTTCCGGCTTCACGGAGAAAAGTCTCTGTTTCCTTCTCAGCTCTGGGCAGGACTCTGTGCCTCCTCCTGTCCTGTCCTGACTTCACTGGCGCTGAAGGCGACTCCGCGGGGCTCCTCCTGGTGAGCACGGAGGTGAGGTAGGCTCCTGCTCTTTTCTTTGGGTGACAAGGGCGTGGGGTAGGCTCCCGTCTGCTTTCTTTCACTCGCGGAGCACACCGCCCCCAAACAGGCAGCTCTGCCTGGCTTCCGGATCGCCGCACTATCACGGCAGCTGTTTCTTTTCTCCTTCGACAGTGGCAATATGGGGTAGGCTCCCGTTATAAATGAAGGCACTTGCAGGCGGGGCACCCGTTTGGTGCACACAAATGCAAGGTGGGCACCTGCTCCGCTGGGCAGGACTGTGGGGGAACCCCCATGTTGGGAGTTCCCCCAATGCAAGGAAGCTCCATGCTGTGAAGCCCCAGCCCTCTCCTCTTGGGCATATCAAAATAAGAGCTCTCACAGGGACGCCAGCAAGCAGACAGGTGCTGGGGAGACCACAGCACAGCGCAGCCAGGAAGGTCAGCATGCAGGGACCCCAAGGAGACAGCAGCAGGATCCTGTGGCGGTTCCTCCTGGCAGAGGGTCTCCTCCAAGTAAGCACAAGGACAGCACCCCTTCATGGGGTCATAGCCCAACATTTATGCTTAGTTTTCCTTTGTCTGCCCTTGGGGAAAACAGTTAGAACTGGTTCTGGAGCACTCTGTTTACCATGCTCCTCTTCCCTATTGTTAGGTGGGTGCTCGTCATCAGACACACCAGAGGGGGGCGGAGCCAGCATTCACTAGGGCAGGCACCATCCTATTCAGGGACCAGGGATTTCTCCTCCCACCACTCCAAATGCAGATGTCCTATTCAGCCTAGCGCTGACTAACCCTGCCCCTCCTGGAGCCACACACACCTCACCAGCCCCCGTCACGCAAAAGCCAGACATGCAATTCACATCAGGCAGGCAGACACTTAGCACACAGAAATGCCAACTTCTAAAAGTGGCATTTCTAAAATAGTTAAAATAAATCTGCGCACACCATTGCATAGCATTTATTATTACTATTTCAAACATACCAAACTTGACCGCACTGCTCCTCTCATATCAGGAATTACCACTGAAACACTTATCAGGGAATCCCCAATACATTCCTATGAGAAAGCAACCCCACAGTAGTGAGAAACCAAATTGGCTGTTTGTCACTACCAGGACATGTCACACACTTAAGGTACATGTCCTATCTTTTACCTACAATGCACCCTGCTCATAGGGCTAGCTAGGGCCTACCTTCGGGGGGACTGACATGCAGTAAAAGGGGGGTCACGGACATGGCACCCACTTTAGGTGCCACGTCACAGCTGCAGTAACACTGCGTGCACAGGCCCTGCGGAGGCCTGGGATAGGTCTGAAAGGTTACTTTGGTGGGTGCCGCAATCAGAGCTGCAAGCTCACCAGTACCATTTAATTTACCAGCCCTGGGTATATGGGATACCGCTTTACAAGGGGCTGAGAGGTAAATTAAATAGGCCAAACTGGTGTAGACCAATCTTACCATATTTAACACAGAGAGCACACACACTTTACACTGGTCAGCAGTGCTAAAGTGCCCAGAGGCCTAAAACCACCAATACCATGTCAGAATAAAGGCTAGGAGAAAGGCAAAAAGTTTAGGGAGGTTCCTGCAAAATGGGCCAAGTCCAACACACCCCCATGCATAGCTATGTTCACCTGAAGCCTAATGTCCATACCGCCAAATACTATGTTTTGAATGACATACCAAGACTAGGGGCACTATTAAAGGGCTGCCATGTGTATCAGTGAGAGCATGCTGCTCTTTGGGGATGTATGAACGTGTGCGTATGAAGGGGATATATTTATATGGGTGACTAAGAGCCTCTGACATTTAAACTGTTTGTGTAAATAATAACTCTCCATTATATTTTTCCTCCATTTAAAAGCATCCAGAAGCATCATTTTGTTCACAACTCCAATTTTAAGTTCACAAGGATTTGTTTTTCTAAGAATCCAATATCCCAGTGTTTCAGTTGTTAACCTTAGTGGCTCGGTCCCAGCCTGGCCCACAAATCTGGCTGATCACTGCTCATTGTCAGCACTGCTATCTGCAGCCTGATTATCAGGATTTCACATGAACACATCCTTCCCTTAACTTTGAGATGAAAATATGACCTTGTGCTCATTAGAAAAATGACTCAATGTTGTCAGTAACTCTGAAGGTGTCGGGAGCTACTGGTAGCTC